>NW_026136723.1:18312928-18392928 GCF_905237075.1 Dicentrarchus labrax
TGAATACTCGAAGTTTTAAACTCTGCAAGTGTCAGCAGTGCAGACTACAAGTGCACATGCCACAGCAGACAGCAGGGGGGAAAAAACAGGTTGCACTACCCAACTCTGCATGGGTTCCATAACAGAGGACCACGGCATAAAATAACACAGACGCCTAGTTTATTCCGATAAAGCAAAATCTCTATTTAAATGAAGATTTTGTAAACACTGATTTACTGTAACATTTTCCTGTACCTTAAACTTGTTAAAAGTTCAGTTATGTACTACTTTCTGTCAGCCATGATTTTGTACCTTTCAAATTAAACAAACAGGTCCACAGTTATCACCTTATGGACATTTTTCATACCCTACAGGGTACCTTTCTGACAAATGTTCCTTTGGGTACAGATATGATACCCCTGTTTCTCTGTGTGTGAGTGTTTGCCCCTAGAATTTGTCCAAAGTTTGTGGATGGCTCAAGTGCACAAATTTGGTGGGGGGTTTCGGCGTCCTCCCGGGGGAAATTTTATGTTTTTCAATACAAAATAAGGAATTTTGGATCATTATTATTACCATTACACAACACATCAAATTTGTAATAATTTAGTGGTATCTAGCTGTGTTGCATATTGCAACATCCATGCTTCACCCTCCCCTTCCAATAATTCTTATACACTAATTCAAACATAATGCATATTATATTCCATTTTTGTTATTAATATTATACACTGGAGCTTTAAAACTCTTTTCAATACATTATTTAAAGCGTTAACAGTCTTTGGTACCGCGTTACAAACATTTCTTCATGCTAAAACTCATCTACATCCTGCCAGTGAGAATAATATTTTTCTGGGCCTTTGGTAGACGAGCTCTTACAGAGGAATTCAGTGGTGGGGGCCCACTTGTTGCTCAACTGTCACTGCTTGGACACTGATATCTCCACAGGTGAATTAGTTAATGTTAAGAGGTTCGGCCTAACTGTCAGGATGTGAGAAAGGCCACTTTGGAAGCTAATCAAGGAGTAACAGGAATTCATTCCTATGGAAGCTGCTCGGTGGAGCATGAAGCAAAAAAAGTTCACAAATTATCCCGAGCTTCCACACTGGCCCAACGAGCAACTACTAGAGAGTTCCACTGGCCAAGTCACTAACTTCCAGCTCAGACTTTCCCAAACTTGAATAGGGATAAAATGATTTATTATTCAAAAATCATCCACCGTTTTACAGCCGATTCTTTCGAAATGCAAGTTTATGGGGAAAAAATATTTTTGGGGCCAGTGTGCATCACGTGACGGACATCATTGACTTCAAAGCCCAGTGCTCTTCCTGGGGGGGTAGAATTACATGCAGCTAAGTCAATATACATAGCAGCAAAAAAACCTACTACCTTTCTTGCTTAGCCCCCCCCCAGATTGACAACTTAGCGCTCTTCCTTTGCTGAGTTCACATTCACTGTCCCTTTTCTGCCAGTCGCTCTCTTTTTTTCTCTTCTCCCACACACCTGCTACACACACAGATTATGCACTGCCCTATTCCTTAAAGGAGCTGATGATGAAAAACATAATGCTTGTTGCTTGTACAGTCACTGAGAACCATATAGTATTAGTTTTATGCAAACCACACTGCTTTCATTGGAAACTGACAAAAGATTTTATATAAAAAAATCTGTAATGAACATCAGAATTTAAAGTAAGAGCAGAGTTACACCTTTTTGACCTTTATAATTGACAAAAGTCAGATCAGTAAGCCAAAAGTTCCCTGTGATCCAGAGTTCACGGCCTCAAAGCTGCACCATCTCCAACCACTTCCACAAGTCGACCTGTGGAAACGGGACGGCTTGACATTGTGTTTTAGAGGTTAATTTACAAAGTGAGCCCTGATTTTTGTTTATACTCTGCATTCTGACATCTTCTGCTACTCAATTTTGAAGAAGAAACATGGCTTATCGCTCGCGCACACACACACACGCGCACGCACGCACGCACACGCACGCAAACATACACTCACAAAGCCTTGCTGTTACTAAGTGGAAGCCAGTTCCATAATTATGTTTCCTCTCTGTCTGTCTGATTACCAAAATAACAATTTCAAGATGGAAGTGGTATGCAAATAATGCAGTGTGCGTGTATATGCGAGTATTTCTGTAGTTGTATTTCTGTGTGCGAGAGAGAGATAATCAGATGCCAACTGAGCTGTGAAAGTGATTGCTGTGGAGCACAGTGTAAGAGAGGGAACAATCAAAGAAACACAATACTTATCACACTCACACATCCACACACACACACGCAACACACAGTAGGATGCGACTAACAGGAGTTTGGGATCTAAGATTTCAATGTGCACACATTTTCATCGGAACTGTGACAAAAACTGCAGGTCATTGAATTAACTATGATTGATTCCTATTAGAAGATGTAAGAAAACTAAAAAAAACACTAGGCACACAGCTCTGCTTTGTTAAAAAAATAATAAATAAATAAAAAATAACCACTTGCTGCTTGCTACTGGAAAGCAGCAGGTTCATTTTTTTCTTTTGTGTTGATGTTGCAAGCCAATCACAAACAAAACAGGGTGTTGTTTTTGAAATGAAAATACAATTCAATGCCAGCTGAAAACACCTTGACTTGTGTTGTGAGGTACTTTTCATCTGCAAAGGTTTGAAAATAATGTAACTCAAATCCAGCTGCCATGTAGCAAATTGTGGCACATATAGTCTTGTTGTTTTTATACAATAATTAATTCATACTCCTCCCCTCTGTTTCCCATTTACCATTCTGTCTCTTTCTCCATATCAGTCTCTTCCCTGTCCTATAGTTTCTGTTTTTCCCTCAATCTTCTACTGCCTTTCTTCCACTATTTCTTCACTTCCTTTGCTTTTGTTCTCATTCTGTCTCTTGGAGTGTGACCTTTGACACGTCGATATCTGACTTGACCCATGAAAATTGCACATCTGTGTGTGGTGCTGAGTGTGTCTGTGTCACTGTGTGTGTGTGTGTGTGTGAATGACTAACTTTGCATATAAATGTGTGTACAGAGGTTCTATGTCTTTCTCTTTCTTCTGCTCAGTGTGTATGTGTGTGTGTTTGATCTCTCAAAAACCCCACGGGGAGCTGTGAGGTCACACCCTTAACACCTCTCCTCTGTTCCTTCTTCCCCTCCTCGTTAAACGCTGGTTTAGAGGTCCTCAATTTAGAGGAGATAACGAGCACAGGTCAATTAAGAGGGGAGATAACAAGGCAAAGTGTGATAGAGGGACAACACCTGGGGGCTGCTTCACACATTAATGAGACACTGTAGCGAGAGAGGAAGAGGGAGACAGAGAGATTGGGGGGTCTTATATTTTAGTTATAGAATAAACATTCTTACAGTCTTACAGTTAGAGTAAAGCAGTAAGAAAGTTCCCAGAGTGTTAGCAATCTCTTCAGTGTTGACCGGTGACAACCAAACTACAGTCAGCCAACTTGTGAACTGTTACATGACTGCAAAATACACCAATTAGCCATAACATTATGACCACCAGGGTGCCCAGATGGTCATAATGTTTTGGCTGATTGGTGTTTTTTAAGAGTTGATAGTTAGCATCTGGACTCTGAACTTGTTATTCCCACAAAAAAAAACAGCGAGCACAGCGCAGAGGAACCTTGATTCAGAGCCTACAGGTGGATTTTATTATGGAGGTGGGGCTATATGACAAGCAACAACTGCAAGTTGCAGCAACAGGTGATCACAGCAAGCACAGCTTTGAGGTGAGCAGTGCAGCAACAAGCGCAGCAGAGCAAACAGTTCATCAGAGCATGAAGGCTTAATATACTGTCCTACTGGAAAGACAATGTTCTATACACAGGTATGTTGTATAGGGTAGAGTATGTCATATGAATCCAACACAGCACTTGAGTTTTCGGCCTAAACTAGCCTGTTTGCCTTGCTTAATTTTTGCAGTGCTACTGGCTATGTCTACATCAGTTAATTTGAGTGTTTTTGGACAAGGTGCGATGTACAAAATATATGCATATTGATCCCAATAAGAAAGAACAATCAAATAACTCCCCTATAACCCAAAGTATTCCCACTTCTGTCCCACTGTCATGCTTTGCCCTGCACTTTCACATATCTATAGACCAGACCAGAGTTGGGGTCCAACAAATAGCTGAAACCTGCAAATTCAAAACTGCAGACATTTAGTACAATTATGTTTAACTTTCTATTTCTCTTGTTTTCCCTAATATTTTACCCTTGAAAGGACAGTTAAAGTACCCCTTAAAGTAATAATATTATTTCATCATCATTCAGCTTGATTTACCACACAGTAGAGTGAAGTTGCATCACTTTTTGAAATGGAAAGAAAGACAGCTTAAAGGCAGACATTTGGATAAATACATTAGACGAGGTGTTGCATTTCACCGTGACACAGAATGCACTGATCTGTTTCTATCTCAATATCATGCACAGATAGGGTGAAGGCTCCCATATAATCTGTGCTATATGAACAGTCCCAAAGCAGAAACAAACAAAAAAAATCTGTTCTGTCTATTGTGCGACATCTTGATGTATGCCACCTTAATCATCTGATCACATATTGCTCCTGAACTGTCCTCACACTGACATCTGTATCAATCTTTTTGCTTTACTAAACTGTCTGGTACCAATTTCATGCCGGCCTCTCACAGCCACGGACATCTACTGTGTGTAAAATCATCTTCTTCCCATCTCAAACATCCATGAAAATTGCCACATTTGATGACAAAGATCCAATGTAGCAGCCTCTGAGTCCCAGTGTCAAGGGATTTTTTCTCAGTAACATATCAGTCAAACATAGAAGACTAAGCACAAGATATTCTCTCCAGCTCTCCAGCTGTCAAGACTTGGACCAGATTTACTCTGTTTTTCAAATTCCTGCCACTTTTTAGCGATATAGCTGAATATCAAGACACTGCAAGGCCAATCAGCACTGCATTTGTTGAGTGGCTATTAGAGCTGCTACTTTACTGTGAGCCAAGTTTGGGGGGGGGGGACTGGCAGGATGATTATGTCTAAACTGGTAGTGAGCTCTCCAATGCCCCCATATTGTTATTCTGGCCTAAAATGGAGGGTTGGCATAGTTACAGTTGTGGAGGTAGCAGATCCAGCAACCTCATCAAATACATGTAATACAGTAATTGTACTGTCTTTTATCCAAACTGAAACAGTGGGTGGTGTTTTTAATTGTGTTTCGTGCACAGTTTGGTTCATTAAACCTACAGTGAGGCAGATGGACATACTGTATTTTTTTAACTGGCACTAGGGCTGGATATCATTCAAATTTTTTTGATTCTAATACCTTGACTTAGATAGTGGTTCCTTAATGATTTTCTATACCCATTTTATAAAATTCATTTTGGCAAAAAAATAAAAAAATTATAAAGTCAGTACAGTATTGGACTACATAAAAATATAAATATCTGTCAAAGGAATATTAATTAACAAAAAATAGTGTGACAGAAATATGTTTAGTTTATTCCAAAGAAGAAGAAGAATAGTAGAAGAAAGGAATGTGGTACTATAAAATAGTGGCAGTGACACCTCTCACTGTCTCTGTGCAAGAGACCAACTTCGGTGCGTTTCACTCCTCGTCTTACCTGTCTGTAAACAACACCACAGCATGTGAAACACTCACCGCCCCCGCTTTGGCGAGGAAAGGATGCGCCATGTTTCGGTCCCAGCGGGTGATGTGGTTAACAGACTCACCAACGAGCAGATACAGGTCAGCTGAACTGTCTAGCTAACAAGCAGCACAAACTGCATTGGTATTAATATTTGGTAGCAAATGACAAGACATTTTTGATACTCAGTAGTATTGACAGAATTCAGTTGGTGCTATAACAGTATTTTAATACTTCGGTACCCAGCCCTAACTGGCACATGTTGAAATTTGGTGACGACATCTGTTTTATGGTTATTATCTGTAAACATTTTCTCTTTTTCCGACCCCAGATAACAGGGGTCAAAGTCAGGTATTTAGGAACTCAAATTGTATCTGTGCTGGAAAACATTGTATTCTTGTGTGTTTAATGTAGCACCACCATCAGGTGTTTTGCTTGGGTTATTCATTTCCATCAATTGTATTTTTGTTTGATATTTCATGAACTGAGAAAAATATAAAACCATGATAAAAATGTGTGATTGGAACATTTTTGGAAATAAGAAAACACTGATGACTCCCACAAACATATTTAACTTGTATATTTAACCTCAGTGAGTGCCAATATTCATGCAGGTATGTGTATGGTTGATTATGGTTGTCTAACTGTCCTCTAAAGCACTTTGGTGTTATCAGTTTCATATTTAAATGCTCATACAGAGTTTATGAGACCAGCTTATGTTAGTCAGCTAATACGAAACAGTGAATTTCAGATGTCATTATCTCTTCTGTTTCAAAAAGACCATTTCACAGGTCTTCTCATGCCCACTGAACTGTTCCCATATCACGAATCCCTGAAATAATTAATATTCAGATTTAAGCCTTTTTAATTGCTCTAACAGCTCAATTTCAACTGTTCAGATTTCTAAGCCAAAGCAAAAACATCAGGGTGGGGTTTCTATGGCCTTCTGGAGTCATTTATTTCTGGCTTTTCACACTTTTCACATGATTTCATGTCTAATTACCTTGAAATCAGGCTGAACATTTCTCAAGCATTCTACTAAGGAACGCAGGGAACGACAGAGCACTGAACTGCAGGTCTGAGACACACTAGTAGCCACAGTTACACTGCACTTGTGTGTAAGTGTGTGTGCATGTATGTGGAGAGATGTGTTAAGGGACAAAGAGATTTCTGCACTGATCATTAAAAACTGTTTGTGTGTTGAAGTGTTTAACAGGTTTAAATCTTGATGACATATATAAGAAAGAGAGAGAAAATCTGTGCCTATGTGTTTCTGTCCTTGCGTGTTATTGCTCCCTGAGATACTTGATATTTAATGAGGGCAGGGAAAAGTGAATAGAAAAGGCCATCTGGGCTCTGAGTGGTTGTTTTCTCTGTGCATTCCTCCACAGTTTTGTGTGTGAAATGTGTAAGTGGATGTTCTCCCGTGTGTGTGTGTGTGTGTGTGTGTGTGTGTACTGATTTGTTTATGTGTACCTGTAATTATGTTCTATAGTCATGGGGGCTTAGGTTGCTAAATACTCAAGCCCAGCCCATAAGTGTTTTTGGGTTGCTCCTGTGACAAGTTTTAATATACGCTGCAATGTCACGTTCATTGACAAAAAAACATGCAAGACACAGCTGTACTGTTGGTCTTCTTCATCATTTTCAAAATTAACATCAAGAAAACTTGAAGCTCGCAATCCAGATCATAAACTCATTAGAAAACTGTGTACTGAGGTAAAAAAAAATCTAATGAGATATAGGACAATTTTCTCATAAGACTCAATACTATCAGATCTATTTCTGGAGCCAACAGTCGCCCCCTGCAGGCGATTAGAAAGAATGCAAGTTGGCTTCACCTTACATACCCGGAAGCTGCCTACTGATATATTCTGTCAGAACCAGGTCATACAACATGGACTCCATGACAGCTGGGGGAACAGCTTCTGCTGCAGCCAAGGTAGTGACTGTCCAGAGAACCGTATGTTCCGAACTTTCACATTTTCACCAGAAAATGGCTAAACACATTATATTTTTGTTCACAATCACATTGAGGAATATTCCAGGCTATCCTTACACACAAATCCCATGTTAAGTTAGTCATGTATTATTGACCCATATAGCTCCCTACCAGTATGGAGTAAATCCACAGAGTTGGGGTCTTTGAAGTCAACTGTGCTCGGCTCACACTGCATTCCGCTGTCTTTCCGGATTATTCACACATGTGCAAACACACATAATCACACACAGTCATACAAACATAACATGAACAGGTAAAAATCATGTGGATGTACACATTCACAGTGCATACAGCAGACCAAGAGAAGTGCAATGCAAGGTGAGAGACTACTGAGGTGGCTACTACTGAGTGGCATAAGATTGAACACGTATCCATTCAATTTCTTCTTTAGCAAGGGGAAAAAAAGACACACTAAAGCAGAGTAGGCATGTTTACTTGCTAACATTTGTCCTCGCCCCTGTCTTTGCTGGTGCACTGCAGCATATCTTTGAGTGTTACCGTGGCCTGTAGATCAGTTGATTAGTATGAAACTACTGGCAGAGCTGTGTACCGCCTCAACCGCATGCATCGCTGTGCAATTGCACAAGATAAACAAAATAGGGACCCAGTAATAGAAAAGCATTTAATGGCGTTACTAGTGGCCAAAAACAACAAAAACACAGGGAACCTTTTATGTGGCAAATCTTGATCATTATTTTAAGTGATCAACACGAGTAATCTGTCTATACAAAAAAGCTGTGGTTCAAGTTTACATGGTCACTCTACCATGTGCATTTAAATAGATCAATGCTCAACTTCCCATCAAGTGTCAATCATGTTTGAAGTGATCATCATAACTCATGAAGTCAGACGTGTTACTTCTCCATCTGGGATAAATCTACTATATAAATGGACTTGATTTGTCTGTGACATGTTTAAAAGGAAAAGAATTTGCCATGGACTGTTGGGCTGTCTTTCACAAGTTCACCTTTGGAGCCAAATAATGCAATGATCTGGCCTACTGTGTCTGTTGTCAGCTAGTAAACAAGGGGTCAAATCTGTTATACCGTGGTCAGCCATCTTGTGGGACTCATTAGGCGTGATGATTGTTCTAAATGGTTTTGTAACAGCCGAGGAATATGAGGCCATTTTACAGAACCAGGTGCACCCAATGGAGCAGAAACTTTCCGTATCCCAGGATAAAAACAGCCCCACACACACTGCTAAACAAAGTGGTTTCATGGCAACCTAGTCTAGCAAAATTCGAAAATGAAATGAGTACATAGTTATGAAATGCAAATAAGGGTTTTATGTGTGACAATATACAGAAATGTTTTTGATCCTCAAGAAGGTACACAGGGAAGACAGTATGGTATACCACAGGCAGTAGCTAAAGGGCACACTTGGAAATGTGTGTGTACAATGTACTCACACCATGCAACCTGCCAGGTTTCAATAAAGAGCAATAATAAACAGAGAAGGGACACCAAAGTGAATAACCATTAGAAAAATAAATAAATGTAGCATTATTAAAAGGTCATGTTAGTGCAAATCGAAACAAGCTTCATTGTGTTTTTTAATACTTCAATGATAAGTAAATTTGATTGCATCCATTTGAGAAATAATGACAGAAATCTGTGTTACACTTATTGTTAGTCATACCACCAAATTAAGCATACAAATATTTAGAGATCAGTGATTTGTTTTTTAATCCAGGAATTGAAATGGGGTATGTTCATTTTCCTTGTCAGGCAGAATAGAAAAGTCTAATAAATCAATGTGGTATCATCAGGGGATTCCAAACTCCTATCCCCATGTAGCAGAACAAGATACAATATCTATAGCATAATAGCATGTCATTTAAATGATGAATACAACGGTTTTGAAAATTGTAGAAACTTTTGCAACCAAGAAGTGAAATAAATCATATTGTATGTCAACTAATTGCTCACATTTATGATTGAATCTAATCAAAATGAGGTCTCAGACTGAATAATTCTTCCTTTTAAAAAAGTCTTAGCTCTAATCTGGCGTACATGATGCGTTGACTAGTCCTACAGGACAAAACCCACCTTTTCACCACAATAAAACAATACGTTCTAAAATCACAAAATTACATATAATTTTTATATAGCAATCAGTTCTATGAATCAATGTTAGACAACTGGTATTTCTGTTTGTCTGTAAAACTTGAGGGAGACAGAGGAAGACAAAAGAAATATACCATACCTGTGTTATTACTTATACATTATCCGTCTACCTACTGCCGTATTCCGAACGTGTTAGCTGTTCTAATGAAAAAAGTCAAGATGCATTGGTGTATCTGTCAAGATTATCCTTGAGCAATAGAGATTACTACAATCACAAAGTTCAACAACTTAACATAGCAACTCCAAAAAGAGTTTTTGAAGAACCTAGTACGACCATTTTGTATCAACCTACTCACAAGTCTTCGCATCTGCAGTCATCACCTTTAACATTCTTGTACAATACATTTAAATTTCGCTTCATAATATTATATTCTTGTCAGGTAAAAAGCCTCAGAAACACAATTTATAGTGCTGCCACTCTTTCATTCTCTAGTTATACCAACTCCTTGAAGAACAGACATCTGATCCACTCAGCAGTGCAAACAAATACTGAAGTTTGTCCTTGGATGAGGAGGAGGTGTAGCCATATCAGATGGGATGATTAACAATAAGCTTCTTCAGTTGCCACAGGAAAAACTATCCGTTCAGTTGTCTTCATTACTCAGTAGATATTCTCATCTCACTGGAGGGTATTCAAGATGGCCTTCAACTTAGACTGCACTGATTTCACTTCTCCTTATGGTTTTTATATTTCTTTGTGTTACTATACCAAGGACGGGCATAGAGGACCTTTCACTCCAATGACCAAATATTTCCATATTATACACTATTGATTCAACAGAGAACTAATCTGTCCTACTGCCAAAAAGCTAAGACAGGAATCTCTGCAATTGAAGACAGAAGAACAAACAATATCTACCATAGAAAGCACCTAATAGAGTACAGACGTCCCCCAAGGCTGAATAATCTCACCAGTCATGTTGCTTACACAGTCAACAATGTATAGCCAGAAACAGACGGCATATGTATTTCAATCAAGTCAAAGTTTGGCGGCTGGTGCTAGGGGAAAGGCGACAAGGTCACCAATTTGGTTTCTTCCACTATTGCAATTGCATATTTATTTAACACGTCATAAATGACCTGACTGGAAAAACAAAAGCTGGAAATGCGGGTGGCACAAGATTCCCACCGCTTAACAGTGTAAAGACTGGAAGCATTCAAACAAATATACAGACTAAATGGTGATTACACAGCCTTCACCCTGTGGCAGAAATAAAACCAAACATTCATGAGCACAACTAGATGTCTAGAGATCACTCTTTTTAAAACTACAAATACAAAAAGGTAAACAATAAAGGATCACTTTTTAGTTCAGTTCCACAACTTTAATTGGGAGGCTTCTTGTGGAGAGAAGTAAGAAGTAAGATATCATAATTAAACACAAGGAGAAGAAAAAACCTGGACATCTCAATTAATGTTTTTCAAGATTTATTGCTACTATATTGCACACCTAATCAAAAAATGAAAGAGTCCATAGTCCCCAAGTGGGGATTAAATTAGTTTCCGAGATCAAAAGAAACAAAATGATTAAAAGGATAAAAGAGAATGATAAAAAAGATAAAAAAGATTTGTTTCTCTGGATCAGCTGAGTTCACTCGTTATAGAAATCAACACGTTCATTTTACATGGCTGACAAGTCATCAAGGTTGCTGCCTCTTAATTGGACCAAATATCATCTGATTCGATTCTGCACAAAACCTCATGATTATAAAGGCTAGCCCACAAAATATTGAAAATAATGGCCATTGACCATTGATGTAAGATCAATAACACCTGAAACTAACATATAGATCAAAACTAGATCTTTGGTTTGTCTGATTTACTACAATTTCAAATTGGTTTGCCAAAACATCATTTAAGATGTGGTATAAAAGCAGTGGTAATTGCAATCAAAAGGAGAAAATAAATTAGTATTAATGAGGGTTATTAAACATAAAGCAATTTACAATTCTAGAACAAGTGTGGCATGAAGGTATCGCACCCAAAAGGAACAAATGCAACTGGAAGTGTTACAAAGTAGAAACATTACCTAATCAGTGCAGTGGTTCATCACCCTCAAGTACTTGGCAGGCATTAAATTTGTATTCAGTAACCCTAACCCTAAAAATGGTCCCACATCATACTTGTCTGTAACAAAGATTGAACAAGCACAATAGACAGACTGCAGCCACTGTGAGCTCTTGTTATTCCCATTGCCAGCATTTCAATTCTGCCTGAAAGACCTTTAAGACCTTGTTTTCCAGCAAACAATATCGTTAGGTCAGCACCTCTAACCCAGGTGTGGTGTATGTATGACATCTGTGAACCCTGGCTGGGGCACAAATACCTCAGCGAGGTTCTGCAATTGGTACCTTGTCTTTGTAACCCAGTGTTACATGACAATCACTTAAGACCAGCTTGTGCTATTTGGCAATTTTTTTTAAACCTGAAACTGGGGAGAAATACAAGCACTTTTAATCCCCTGTGAAAATGTTCTCAGTGGGTATCTCTTTTATACAAGCAGTATTCCCTCACCTGGAGCAAACTCACATGTACAATATCCCCCATTGAATTGAATTGTGTTTGGATTGTTGAATTTCATTCTCAGTGCCTGGACCAAGCTAAGCTCTACAATACAGGACTATGCCCCATAAAAAAATGTGTCACAGTGAGGTTGGGGTACCATATGGATGCTCTATCAATCACCCAATTAGCAATGTCCTTGTAGTTTGTCCATCTGAGAAAGTGTAAAATCAGAGTACATGTTTAATTAAATACATTTCACAGTAAAATACTTCTTGGTAGGTCATGATGAGTTCAGAGATGTTGTGGCCACCACGTCATGTTTCAACTGAATTTCAGACCAAAATCAATTAATTTCAATATAGTCGCTGCGATCCCTGGATTGATGAACAATGACATGTCAGTTGCCATAACTCACCAATTGCAAACAGTCTTGACATGGATGAGCTTTCGAGGAAGTGGACATTACCAAGAAGACCAACATCAGTGAAGTTATAACTGAAGCCAATATATTTACTGTGTTGTGCAACCTTTTCTTCATGCTCATTGCCTCTCTTTCTCATAAGCAGCACCTACTGTATAGCTTTTTCACTTTAAATCCGTTTTTCCAAAACCAACCGCCAATATAAAATGGTAGTCACTAGATATCCTAAGCAAGGTGTGCCAATTTCTGTTGTGCCTGGGCAGTCAGTTTATTGAGGGGCAACATGCCATAACAGTTGATTCTGCCAACTCAGAAAGCAGGACCCCTCACAAAAATAAATAAAACAGGAGATGACCTTACAATGTTCTGTACAAGGGCAGTGTCAGTGCCTCCTTGCATGGGGGCAAGAAGCTCTCTCCTTAACAGAACTCTCAACTCTGCATTTAAAAAATAAAATATGAAAAAAATATAGTGGAAGCGTATAGGAATGCATATTTAGTAACCTGAGTGGCTCTTTTGAACTCAACCACACATTCAAAACTTCACAGAAATTGGATGTGAGAAAGACTTGATAAGCTTCTTACTCTCAACCTATGCTTGTATTTGACAATGAGTGTGACTGCTGGTGAAAATGGCAGGTTCATTGGCCCCAGCATGCCGATGTGCCCTGTGCACTGCAAATACATCAGTAAATGTGCTCTGCAAATTTCTCTTTGAACTCTGTAATAGAAATGTTCAGTGACTACATTGGTATTTTTTGGTTATTGTGATGTAATTTCTTCAAATGCTTTTATATCCCAAAAATCTGTACAATCTAAGCTAAAAAGTTACATAAGTCCATAAGCCATAGTTAATAAAAAGTATTGAAATTGTGTGATGAATAAAGAAAATAAAAAATGTTACTTTTGTTCCAGTAAATGTTACTGAATACAAATTTTACAGGCCTAAAGGTTTGAAAAGCGAGCTTGTGTCCAGAGGGTTGTCAGTTTAATACCCCCTGACGGACAGGATAAATCTGGGGTTGGGAAAGGCAGCCCCTCCCTCATTACCAGCACTGAGGTGCCCTTAAGCCTGGGCGTCCTATTTCTTTCGATCTCTCTGACATGAATTATCGTCCAGCTTCTCTAGCGCCACCTCACTGTGTTACAACACATGTAACCTTAAGCACCATCATGACGTCATCACAAGAAAGACAGAAGCCTTAATTTTGTGCTGCAAAAACAATGTACACTCTAGCTATTAGAGATGTCACGATACCAGAAATTTAGTTGTCGATATCAATACCAGTGAAACTCCATAATTCTCTATAACAATTCGATACCACGGTAAAAAAACAAAACCTTCCATATACTTCAACTTACACTCCTTTTTAAAAAAAAAAAACATTTGAACATCACAAAAAATAACAGTGGCCCCTTTTCTAATCGATTGTATTCCTATTATTCACCAATCACCCTCCCAGTGTGTGTCTCTGCTGACCTTCTTCAGCAGTATGTTTTAGAAAGTCACCCAAAAAACAGCACTCCGTTTTAACAACAGCAGGCGAGTAGTAGAGTTTTGCTTTAACTGGTCTATGCTTGTCAAAGATCCACTATATCTGCAACATAGAGCGTCTTTCTCTGGGTTTCTCTGCATGTGCGATTGTCACTAGACTATACAGGAGGTGCCCCATCAGGTCGGGAAGAATTGACGGTACTGTAGAAAAACGAGTACAGTCACATTTTCAGAACTTGGCATGGACTTGGAAGTATCGGTTCTCGTGACATCCCTACTAGCTATTAAGGTTTTCATTTTAGACTGACTAAAACAAGATCATGCTAACAATGGCCTTTTCATTGGGTTCCTTTATAATGTTCTATTTTAAATGTTAAAAACGATAAATACTTCAGTTATACAAACACAGTAAAATACAATCTAGGGCGTATCCTTTAAGGGCTAAATGGAAGGGCATGTAACCATAGGCTTGCCATTGTTAAGTTACTAGTATTGATGTGCCCTTGAGCAAGACAATTAACCCCACTCTGTTTCAGTCAGTGGCATTAAAAGACAGAGTCTACAGGGAAGCTCGCAGAGGTCAATGCGTGTAGCATGCTGAAAAAAAAAGTAAGCATGCTTTGAAATGTCAAATTATATACACACTAGGCAATCCAGTACGACCAGAGCAGACCATAGATTTAACCCCGAGCTCTGATTAACTCTGTACTAACTCTGGCAACCCTTCTAATTCACCCTTTAGCTCATATAGCCAGTAAACAAAATGCTCTCATTAAAACCGTGTGTTATACATGGGTTTTTTCTTTGCTTTCGTTGTGGAGAACTATGGAAAAAAGGGAGAGACTAAATGAATACATAGAGTTGACATTTGAGGCAAAATGACTCAATTAAATTCTTGAGGTGAAGTTAGAGCACAGTTTCTTTCTTGTAGTTTTTTTTATTTAATTGATGATATGTGCAAAGTTTTATGCAACTATATATGAAATGGGCCAGCTGAGTGACTACTGTATGTATGCACTGGGTCTTATCACCATCTGAGGGTGGAAAGGTGGTCCACACAAGACCATTAATTTAAGGTTAATACTTATACTACAAATTTGCAAGTAAAGGTTGTCATCCATCTAAAAGCTTTCTTTCCAAAACAATTTCTCTTAGTGAAGGGGTTTTAGATAACTCACTCATATTCGCCCAAAAAATGTTTTCATAAAGTGACTATCACATTGTTATAACTCACCAAAGATAGTCACATCTTTGGTGAGTTATAATAATGTGAGGTATGGCTTGGAGTACATTTGAGCTCAAGTTTTATTCTAGAGTAGCAAACTGCAAACCCATCTTCTGCTATTCGTACATTTCACTTCATGTGTTAAAATTGCCAACTGAAAATATTTATAAAGCCAGAGTTTGCCGTATTCTTAGCTTCTTCTGCATTGCAGTCGAATAGGATTGTCTGAGAAGATTGAGCAGGCAGCCCTTTCTCAGTATGCGCTGAGAGGAGTGCACCATGACACCTTGGACGGGTCACCAGCCAATCACAGAACCAATGCAGATTGACACAGATCGACTCCCTTTCACGCCTGAGGGCAATTTAGAGTGTCCACTTGACTTGCATGCTTTTGGAATGAATGAGTTTTTCCACAAAAACACAGAGATCACACAAAGTCAACATGGAAAGGACCCGAGTTCAAACAGTTCTTGTTAAAAGGCAATAATAAAATCAAGACAGTTTTATAGAACTTGCACTTAGTGCTGCACAACTTATTGTAGGCTGTGCTGATCAGGTTTAGATTGTGTGTTCATGTAAAACATAGTGGTGTCATAATTCAATACATCAATATGTAAAACAATTAAAGCGTCCCATGGTAGCACTCTGTTTTTAGGCCCACAGTAAGACACTCAGAAATTAAGGGTGATATTAGGTGAGTCAGTATGAGTTAAGAACACAAATAGAAGTCTCAAGCCACAACTGGGCATCTGACGGATCAACACTCTAAGAGCACCACACACTAGCAGACCAAAATAGCTTTAACAGTTTACCTCCTTTGCACTCGTGTGTGAAACATTAATTATGTAACAGTCGGATGTAGAGGCATAATCAGCAACTGTGATGCCATGGAATAAATTTTATGCAGAAAGACAAGAACGCAAATGCATATGCATGCATGCCCTGTTTACACACAGAGATACAGAGACACGTTAGCTTTTAGCTGCTGGCTCTAACCTTGAAGATCAAGGATATGACATTGGCTAGAGGAAATAGATTTGTAATTTGTGATACAATAGGAGTGAAAAAATAATTAAATACAACATATTTTAAATCAGAGATATTCTAAAGGAACCCACTTGTGACTAATTTTTTTAACAAATAACAATATCAATATCCCCTAATGAATATCACTATCACAAGCTACACTGGGTTTGAGGACAGACTTGTACTAAATTAAAATAAATAATTTCCACACCAATCATATGAGAAGCTTCAAACATAAAAAGAAATCTAATTATCTCATTATGCTAGAGCATACTTCTCTGCAAATCAATTGTCCTTTTAGGGTTTTTTATAATTTTATGTTTTTTTATTTTATTCATCATTATTTTTTCTATTTTGTTTTAATAACATTGTAATGTTTTTCTCTAATACTTATTTATTTTTATTGCTATCTTTTATTATCTTAACTACCCATCTTCTCTCTCTCTCTCTCTCTCTCTCTCTCTCTCTCTCTCTCTCTCTCTCTCTCTCTCTCTCTCTCTCTCTCTCTCTCTCTCTCTCTCTCTCTCTCTCTCTCTCTCTCTCTCTCTCTCTGCATTTGTTTTTGTTTTTTTAAAACAATCCATGTGAGGTCAATCGTTTGTAAGACACTTTGAATTGCATTTGATTACTGTAAATCTGCTATACGAATAAAGTTTGATTTACCACTTTACCACAAAATTGGCCGATGCACACGTTTCCTGAATTAGACTTTACGCACTTATTTTGTACACAAAGTAAGAACATTTATAAGCACATTATAGTGAACGACTCGAAAGAACCACAGTACAAAACACAATAAAACATCATCACCAAATCAACCTTAACCTACAACAAGAGCTGTGTTTCTGTGCTACACAACTGTAATATAAATCACTTGGTCAGTATGTTTTTTTGTCTGATATACACAGGCAGTTCATTTACTTGTTGGTTTCTGAGTGATGCTACCAGTCTACCAGTCTCCATGCTTATTTACATTCCAAAGCTATCCGTTTTCTTTTATCAGCCCCCTTATTCCAGAATTCTGACAGTTGCGGCAGCAACATGTGTAAGAGTTGACATGGCAGACATTATGACATGCTGACAGAAACATAAAAAGATGTTTAGATGTGGTCTGGACTGGAATCAGCAGTGCTTGCGAAGTCCTAGCCTGGCTTCGTGTCCCCACCTTCCCTAAAAGGGATCTACTGGCAGTTCTAACTTCAACTTAGTGTTAGTGCATTTCACTTAACATTTCCTCAAATTACAATGCCATCCTCTTCAAGAACATTTACACTACAAAGTCTATGAGCTGCTATGTTGACAGGCAAGCATGTACTTGGCATATAAATACAGAAGCAAGAGAGACAATCTGAGGAAAAGGACATCATTTATTTGCCCTTTTTTCCACAATTGCTTATGTTAAAAGAACTAGAGAAAGAAAGGGAGATATCAGACAAGATGGCTTATATCACATATATGTACACTATGTGAAACAGGGGCAAGTTATGTATTAAACTGATTGATTAATTTAACACAGACATCATTTCCCAGATGCCTTACAGCTAAAGACCCAATTATCTTTTTCTGGCCACACTACCAGTGCAGTGATGTAGCACTTTCTGTTGGTTGGTCCAACAGTGAGTAAGTCAACACTTACAGTAAGTCCAGAGTGAAATATCTCGACACGTACTGAATGGATTGCCATTACATTTGGTGCAGACATTAACGGTCTCTAAAAAAAGGTCAATACTAATGCTAAATGTTACATCCTAAACATTACAATGCTTGCAAACTGAATGCAAGTTAGCATGTCATCCCATTATGTCAGGCTCAAAACAAAGCTGAGTCTGAGGATGAGCTTTTAGACTGATAAAAACTGACTGACAGCTCCACCTATTTGGCGTGACTTTAAAGTTTAGTCTTTGTTTTTGTTTTTTAGTTTTGCCATCATCTGGGAAATTTCAAAATTCTTCTGAATAATGTTTCTCTTAGAGTCAAAAGCCAGAGATTTCTTGAGGGTATAAAACTCTAGATTCAGTTTTTGTGTGTGGTGTACAAGTGTGGATCCCTGTAAATGTGCATGTGGATGCTAATTTGCAAACTCAGCAGAAAGAAACAGAAGAGGAAAACAAAGGTAGAGATTGGCTTTAGGCAATGTTACAGTATATACGGCCAGTGATCTCCAGCTGCAGCACTGTGTGTTTGTGAGAGCTTGTGTGTATGTGAATTGTTTTCAGCACCATGCAGGGTCCAAATGTCCCAGAAAAAACAACAAAATAGCAAAAAGGGTAAAAAAAAAAAAAACTTTTGTTTGTACTTGTTTTGCTATCATACTGTTTTAAGTCCAAAATATAAATACATATCTGTTGGAAACAGCCTAATTGCTGTTTTCATGGATGGTCAAGTACGCAGCATCTTCTGTCCTGTTGTGTTTTCGTGTTGCATTTCAACTGTATAAAGTTATTTTTGCATATTATAAAAACAACAAAAGTTAATTAGAGGGCATTTTATTATGAAACAAGAAACAGCATCCAATTTCAAGAAAGTTTTGCTCCTACAATACTGTGTATCTCTAGCTATCTATAGATAGCACTTGCTGATGTCATTGCCCTCCTAGTGACATTTTTATTATGCTTTTATTCTTTCATGTATAGCCATTCTGTACTCTGAAGCAGTTCCCTTTCTTAAGCTGGCATGTTGACTCAACAGTATACAGTAGTATAGCATAGAATACAAAAGGCTTTACTTTAGTATATGCTTGACATGTAACCATTGTGCAGCCTACTGAAATCTAGTTTTGTCCAATGTGGTTTTTCTGATTTAAAAAAAGTTTAGCCAGATACTGTCCTTTCAGCACCACATCTGTGCTCAGTCGCTGCTGCTTTACTTTGAAACAGCAATTTTCCCCTTGAATTTCCCTCGGGATAAATAAATCTACCTATCTTCCTATTGGCATCTAGTCAGTGAACAGAGGTCAAAGTCAATATATATTGGACGGAGAGTCCCTTGCAAAATTACTAAGTACCACTGATGTGTTACATCTGGTGTGAATTCGGAGTGAGCTGCACTTGGCAGGATTGTGACTGTGGTCCTAAAAAGAACTGTTTGAACCTCCAGGGTTTAAAAATCATCCAGCATGATAGCATTAGACTGCACACTGCCTGCTTACTGACTTTCGTTTGTATTTCTCTTTAGACTGCTATACCCCACTTCCTGTGTACAAGAAAGTGTCTTCCCAGTGACCATACACACAACAATATACATTAAGCAACTCCATCTCAGTTAGATAAATGTCAGACTGGTGCTTTAAAAAAAACAACAAAAAAATGTCAAATGGAGCTTAAAAAACCATGTCATATTTTTGGTATGTCATCCGCAACTGTTCAAAAGTACTTGTCAATACGTCCGACATCTCATATGAGGTTTGTGCAGGATTCAGGTAAGGTACTCAATGCCCTGGTGACAAGCCCCCTGACAGTGGAGTGGTTATTCCAATCACGCCCTGCCTGTAATCAATGACAGAAGGTCACACGCACGCCTCAAACACACACAGTCACGACAGATTGATACGCAACACATTCACATGCATCCAGACAGACTCATGTCTATTGCCTCGATCAGTCACACACATATACGTGCAAAACAGATACAAACCACACGCGCATACACAGACTCACACACATTCTTGGATCAATACATTAGGGTCATAACCCCAGAGATGAACCATATGGAACATCAATAGGCTCATCAATCACACAATCACATAAAATGGCAGGGTCACTCGGGGTGTGCGTGTGACTGAGTGACTTTATCTCTTGTGTGTATTGCATGTCAGCTCATATTTAAAGGTTACGAATACATTTCCGAGATCAACCGTATGTATGCGTTGGTCCTAATGAAACTGTGTGTCGTTTTGGTGTGTGTGCGTGCTTGTGTGTATGTGCTCAAATCTATAGCCATCGATTACAGGAAGCAGCAGTGTGTGTGCATGTGTCTCCCTGTGTGAGAGGCTTATTTGTTCATATTTAAAGGTTATGAATAGGTGTCATATTGATTGATTGTGTGTCTACGTTAGTGTTTTTGCATACATCTGGGGCTGCTCTTGGTGCATGCGTGTGTGTGTACATGCCAAATATGGACAACCTGCCCACTAAACATCTGAGAGGTGTACACTTTCATTTTATACATAAAGATTATAATTAACACTCTGGCACTTCATTATTATATTGACCCCTGAAGCCACCAGTGAATGACCTTTCCATTAAAAGGACGTTGGCCCTAATCAAAGTAACGCAGCTCTGCAATGAGAAATGAAGATGATGGCAGCATATCATTGTGAAAGGTAATTCCGCTCGTCATCTCAGAGGTCGCTGGTGGAAGACAATATGAAACTGAAAAGCAAAATGTCGTCTTATGAATCAAAAAGCTGCTCTTTGTTTCTTCAAACATAACTTTGCTGATTGTGGCCAGAGATTTCTATTTCAACGTCAACAGTCCACAGCACTTGTTTCCAAAACGCATCAGGCCTATGTAGATGTTTTGAAGCACACTTCTGGATGATAAACTTTACGCTGTGGATGCAGGTAAGCTTTTCTTCTGACTCTTCCATGAAGGTTTTGTTTGTGCAAGCATCGCTGCACAGTGGAACGGTGCACCACCACTCCTGCAATGTCTGCAAAATCTGCAGGTTTCTTGCATTCACATGGGGGTTTTAATTTGGCTTTCTGACCAGCATACAAGCAGTTCTCTTCAAGAGTTTTCTTGGTCTTCCAAATCTCATTTTGACCTCCAGTTCCCCTAAACTTCCATTTCTTAATTACATTTTGCACTGTGGAAACTGCAAGCTGACAAGGCTTTACTAGTTTCTTGTAGCCTTCTGCTGCTTTGTGGATATCAATATCTTTCATTTTGAGAGTCTTATAAAGTTGTACACTGGATTCCTGTTCAGAAATCTGTTGTGTGGTTCTTATTTTTTTTTTTTTTTTCTTATATTTTTTTTCTCTGTCACCGTCTATCTGGCCTCATCTGGGTCTCTTGAGATGTCACATGTTGGATGCAGGCTACACACACACACTCAACCATATGAACACATGGGTGCAAACTCACTCACTGAATATAGCCGCATAAACACACACATACAGCAGAGAGGCTATTCTCACCCCACTACACCATGGTGTGAAGTGGACAATCTGTTGTTTCTCACACCTCTTGCGTCTTGTCACGTGGCATCACTTTCTTTAAGCCTGTCCCAAACTCTTCTTCTTAAAAAAGGGACCAGTGTGTAGGATTTAGTGTCATCTAGCGGTGAATGAGAACAGGCGTGTAGGAAAAACTACCGTGGCGAAAGTCGCGAAAAAGTTGACAGCTTAATCTACCGTGGCGAAAGTCGCGAAAAAGTTGACAGCTTAATCTACAGCTAGTGCTTGGTTTGTCCATCCTGGGCTACTGTAGAAACGTGGTGGACCCACGGCCCGCAGTGTCTGTAGATATGAAAGGCTTATTCTAACACTTGGTTTACACAACCAACCTGGGCAGCGCGTGGCTGCGACGGTGTGTGACAGCAGCAGCCCAACTCACGCCGGCATTGTGACAGCTCTAATCTGTTAACATGGCCGCTGAAATAAAAAAAGCAAGACGTTCCACCACGCACAGATCAGGTAGACAGTGTGAACGAGCCACGAGGTAACAAAAGCACAACAGTTCTTATATTCAGGTGATTATACACTAATTAAAACATACCCGTGAATATTATATTGCCTTTTTTGCCAATAGCTTCTCCTCATGCTTAATATAAACACCGGCCAAAAGTTCAACCATATCACATATAGCCTTGATGTGACACACAGGCGGGCTCCTCATCGATATCTGCTCCAAACAAACAGGTAAACACACACCCACACGCACTCAGTGATCATTCATTTCCGATGGAGCCCCTCGGGCCAAGCTACAATGTGCGTTGCCATGGTAACTAAGTACTCTTCAAATGATGACTTGTCTGGTAATACCACCTCCTGGGGAGTATTCGTTGCATGTTTGTGTACATTTGTGTCCTAATTATTACCACAGGTGCATCCAAGGGATATGTGCACGCTCCACCCGGCTCTATGCTCCTCACACAAATGATGGCCTCACCACTGCCCCCCGTCCCTCCTCTTTCAATGCGCTCAAAATCGCTGATGACACCACACTGGCATCGATGCGAGATGGGTCGGCCGGCTGTCATCGTCGAGTGCAGACAAACAAATTGGAGCTTAATGTGCAGAAAACAATAGAGATTCAGGTCTCATACTTTCACAGACACTCGCCTACTCATCCCCTCCTGGATATTACAGGCAGCAGGGTGGCTCAGTTATTAGAGAGACATCACTCAAAGAGGGAGAACTGTTTTTTCAGTCCTGTGCTCTGACCTGAATGGAGGTGAGGGGCAAAGGGACCACATGCTGATCAATAAAGCGTCACATTATTATAAAATAATAGGCACAGCAGTGAGCATGGGAGAGTTGTTCAAGTTCCTGAGGATCATTATCTCCAACACTCCAAAAATTCTGCCAACTATCCACCAACAAAAAAAAAGCACAATTGAGGAGGTTTTTTTCTGTCACAGCTGAAAACACTACAAATGTTATAACTAATACTCACCCAAGTGTACAGATCTGTTTTGACAAGCATCAGCAGAATGTCCATCACTGTCTGCTGTGCTCCTGTCTTCTACTAACCCTCAGAAATACATGCAGTGTCATCTATCCTGCTGAGAGGGTCAGCAGCTGTTTGCTTCTCTCTATCAAAGACCTGCAAAGTGTAAGAAAAGTGTAGCAGAGATTCCCATGACCCTTTTCACCCAGCCAAAGACCTGCTTGAGGCAGCACGCTTTGGAAGAAGGTGCTTGTTCTTTGCTACTGCTACTAGAAAAGCTTGTTCCTACCTGCTTAAAAGCTGCCTTAAGACTGTGCCGCATTTCAGTTCTTTCTTTCTCATGTGCCGGCTTGTCTCTTAAAATCACTCCATCGGTTGCTTCTGTCATTCTGTCAGGGGTGACAACTTAATTGGGAATGTAAGCTATTTTTTTTATGTGGTTCTTTTCTCATCGGCACATTAGGGCACAATTTCTACCATTTAGGAGTCCTGGTGAAAAATCTTTGTTTCTGGCCCAATTCCCACTGTAAATTGTGGCATGGGTCGCTTCACTGATTATTGATTCTCTGTCTGCAGTATCTACACAACACAGATAATTTTAATCTGTTCTGGGACCAAAGACATTTATTTTTTTTGTGTGGATACACGATACATCTGAGCACTTTGGGCTAAAAGAAGCAAAGCTTTTGTGCAGCACTAACAGCCCAGACTCTCGGACCACACCCAGGCCTGCCGGCTAGCCCATAAGTCAGTGATTCTTCTCGGGTGACAGCCCTTTTCATAATGATTCTTCTGCTTGTGTTACCAGTTTTTATAGTAGTATACAGTACGGTATGCATTGTCAATATAGTTTTGATAATAATCTGTGTATTGTGTATAATCTGTGTGTATTTAAGTGTATATCATACTTACGGTATGATTAATAAGAACTCAATAATATAATCTGTGAAATTGGGTGCTCTGTATATTGTAACTTTTGAACATTAAGTACATTTTTCTGCTAATGCTTATGTACTTCTACTTGAGTAATATACTGAATACAGGACTTTTACGTATAGTGGAGCAAATCCATATGGTCTGGTACTAATATATCCTTATTTAGAACTCAAGCCCAAAAATGCAAACACATTTCTGTTTTAAAGCATTGTCTTTCCAGACTTACTATCTTGAACATATTGTGACTTTTTCCTGTGATTTTCAGTTAGCGCTTTATCACCTTTGTTACTTGTCACAAGTTCATGATACAAAAACATGTTTTTAACACATCATAAATGCAGTATTAACTCATTCAGTCTCAAAGCCATTTGGTTTGAAGACCTCTGAGGCCCTTCACTGTGAAAACGGAAATTCCTCCTTCTCAAGTTTTGTTATTTTATGACACAATACAAAGTCAACACATTAAAGATTAATTGCGTCAGTATATGTCAAAGAAACATGTTGTCATTGTTGTGTATTCGGTGTGTGAGTGTGCGTGTTCGTATTTGTGTAGAACCCTGCTGCTGTGTGAGCAATAATTTAAACAGCTAGATTTTATGCTCGGGCTAAATTGTCCCACCAAGACACACACAGTCAGACACACACATACACACACCGAAGGCAATATATTGAGTTATCATATTTATTTAAAAGGCCATTTGCCTGAGAAGTGTCGCAATCCACTTTACACACAGGACAACAAAGAAAACAAGCAGTGACAGCTCACAGTCATTAAACAATTGTAAACAATATGTGATACAGACGCTATGCAGACACACACGCAGAGTAATAAGGGAATCATTTCTGTACCCAAAGGCACATTTGTCAGAAAAGTACCCTGTAGGTTATAAAAAAGGTAGTTAAGGTGATAACTGTGGACCTTTGTTGAAGGAAAATGTTAGAGCAAATCAGCGATCACAATATCTTGATTTAAATAGAGTTGGGTTTATTGAAATAAAATAAGCTAATAGTAAATTTCCATTAAATTCTTGTGTGGCCTGGGAATCATTTTATGAGCAAAGAACTAGGACAGCACTTCAACTTTTTTTTTAAATTTGCCACACATAAGTTTTCTTCTTCAGCGTGTATTGGCAAGTTCCCAATGGATAGAACAGTGATTTTGTTCAGTTGTCAGTGTAGCAGAGTTAAATGCTTCCACTAGCCGTTACCATCACTCCCAATTTTAGTTTATTTAGGTATCGTCACTGTTATTGTGGATCTATTTTCTCATTCTTTGCACTCTTCACGGGGACTTGTTTTTCTCTATTTTTTTAACTTTATTTTATGCCGTGGCCCACCCTAGTGGAGTCCCTGCGGAGTTGGGCAGTGCAACCTGTTTTTCCTGCTGCAGTCTGCTGTGGCATGTGCCCGTGGCAAGTGCACTTATAGTCAGCACTGCTCAAGCTTACAGAGTTTAAAACTTGATTTAGGCCGTTACAGCATTAGTTATGGACGAATCAGTTCTAGCTGAACAATACAATGAAGAAGGTACTGAAAAGTGTTCCAAGATGTAAACTCATTGGTCTGCCTTTTCTGGCAGTGAGAGTAAAGACACAGATTTAAAAAACTGTGGTATACTGCAGAATATAAAGAGATTTACCTGCCGGTGTGTGAACTTGTTTGGCAAGGGCTTCAATTCAACATTCAACAAGATGAAGCCACAAGGGGAAAAATGGATTTTCATGGATGGAGTACACACAAAACACTGATTTTCATTTGGGCTGCTGGTTAAAAGCAACACAGCAATTGGTCTTTGCCAATGGAAATTATGTATGTTTTTATTTGCATTTAGAGCGGGGGAAGTGAGATCCGATTACAAGTGGTCATTCAAGATGCATGTGGAGATGCATTCTAATGCCAGGTGCAAACTGACGTACTTATGGCTGCCCACTTGAGATCTGATCACCCCAGACACATGGTAATGCCAGCTGCAAACAGGGCCTGAGTAGGAGAAGTATGGTGCTCTTGAGAAGAATGGAACAGTATTCTGGGCTTTTTGTGTTGTGCTGTGGTTACAGGAGGAAAACATGCTGCAAATAATAATGACTATCAAAAGATATCAAGTGAACAGACCAGCAGGGGTTGCCTCAATGTGTCGAGATGAGGCAGGAAATGAGAATCATGCCAGCAGCAAAGAACAGTGTAGAGAAGAAAAGAAGAGTGGAGCGCTACAGGTTGACTGAGGTTGAATATAGAGTCCAAGCTGGGAAGAAAGTTGTTTACCCACCTCTCTACCTATTCCTCTATTTATCTGCTGTCTTCTTCAGTGCATTCTCTCTCTAGCCGTCTTTCCTCCTTCCTCTTCTCACACTCAATCTTTCACTGGTTCACTGGTCGTCTCTTTATTTATATCTCCAGAATTGCTTCACTTATATTCAAATATGTACTGCCCCCCCACCCCAACACACATGCGCACACCCTGACACACACATACAGGTATTCACAGTTTGAGTTAGCTGCAGGTGGGACTAATTGTCTCAGCGTGGGTACACTTCTCCTCTTGTTCATCCTCATTTTCCCCCCTCTCCTCTCTTCAGCTCTTGTCCTTTTCTCTCCTCCTCTTCACGCTTCACCTGTCCTGTCCTCTCTCCTCCCGTCCTCTTTTTTCCTCTTCTCCTCCCTCTAATCTCCTCTCTTCGCTTACTATTCTTTCTTCCCTACTGCTCTATCCTTTTCATCCTGCCTTTCAGTCCACACACACATACATATCTCTGACTGGAATGGTACATGGTAGACAGCAAACTCAATGTCATTAATTTTTAATGAGAGATTATGGTTAAATTGGACACCGCTGAGTCTGGCTGCAAAGCAGCAGGAGCTGAAATAGTAGTTGGTTTTAATAGTTCCAATTTTTAACTATTCTGTGCAACAGATTTTCAGACCAGATGTTAACAGTAACAACAGTGAGAACTTTTAGAATCATTTAGCGGATTGGACGGCCAGTGTTCTTTTCTCTGGTTTATCTAATGCTCATATTGCGAATGTTCAGCTCCCACCAAATGCTTTCCCCGCAATTTTAATCAACAAAAACTGACTGCATAATGTCTATCTTGTCCTATCTACTATAATAGACCATAATATGAAATATATGTCCAAAGACAGTTAAATCATGTCATTTCAGTTGTTCCTTTATGCGAAACAAATGTATATTTTCTATTTGTCTAAGAGAATCTGAGGTGACTGTCTCGAACTGAGATCGTATGTTGGTGGACTGGGGGGCAGCAGAGTCTCAGCGGGCAACAAAACAATAATCTCCTCTGTGATATGGTCACCATTGTGATTAAAGACCTCTGACACCTCACACAGCGGCTCAGTGCTGAGTACCGATCAGCTGGATAAAGCAGGAACAACTACTGAGGGATGGATGGAGGCTAATGCTCTCCTTTTTTTGTGTAGTAAACAATGTTGGTGGTTATAATCTAAACTAAGACAAAAAAGAAAATTGCACAGAATATATTTCACATTGACTAAAAAACAGCTTTGGTAAAGAATAAAATATTAATTTAAAAATATTCCTTGCCATATATAAATAAACTGTCCTTGACCAAGGATATTGTTGTTCAAACTGCTGGAAATAGAATAAGTACACAGTAATATTGTTTTTTCCTTTTTCTGAACTCTCTTTCTCTAAATCTCTTGCCGTAGCAGACTGGACAAACACACTAAAAGCACTCCAACCCATTCTGGACTTTGTTGCACTACAATAATTCATACAGCAGGCAGAGATGAGCCCAAACAGATTGCAAATGTTCCTTTAAAAGATTTTCCATTGAGCTCTCTCAAATGTTAAACAGCTTCTATTGATTTGCATCTAGTGAGAAAATACTTAAAATTGCCATCTGCTTCATTGTACTTGGAGTGTCTGTGTGTCATCTCACTGTGTTGTATACTGCTGGAAAAAGCACTACAAATCTGAGTATGTGAGCTCACATTTATTTCACACTAAAAATGTGATTAATGAAACAATATAGGAGACGTATATCATTTTTTGTTTGGTAATTTATGAATGAGTTAATTGCTACAGTCCAACTTTGCTTACTCAGTAACCTCTCACTGGCAGAGAGCTTCCTTACCTGCCTCTGGTTGAAAATCACAGCAGAAGCTGACTGTGTTGTTGGCTCGTACAGTGATGGATGGCGTTGATGTCTGGTGGTCTGCTTTTGGTGGAAAGAGAGGAAATGAAACATGACACACATTTAAAAAATCTGGGCAAATGTGATATAAAAAAGGTATAAACTTATTCATAGCTTAACTGTGAGTGGAAAACTCTGGACCACGCTGCTGAGGAGCCCCAGTCAGTAAAGGACATTATTTTTGAATAACAATCACAATTTAATTGTTTGCTTTAGACCTGCGGTTTTCAATGACTGAGACTGTGGTACTCCCCTCAGACAAAGCTTGGAAAAAAGAGACGACCGCCCTCCATTAGTTTACTTGCTTAGTGGTGTTCTTGTCCTAGGTGCCTGTGGGATCATGATTTGAACCCGTAGACCCATAGCAGAGAGTTGTTTAACTTCAGACTACACAAAACACATAAAAACCAGGTAGGTAAGACAAGAAAAGGTATGTCCTAAAGGTATTTATTGATTTCTGACTGGTTTGTTATAATGCAAGGCTTTATTTTTCTTGTTTGCCCAAATGAGTTGAATTTTTGAAGTGCTAGAATGTGCTTGAAAAACTTGTGAAACACAGCATACATCAATGGTGACAAAAATGTACATTGGGTCTCACACAAAAGTGTGGCAAAATGGCTCGACAGCGCCCCCTACAAAGTGGCGCGTTTCACCGATATGTATGAAAACTGGCAGGCACATGTATCATGCCCAGACATACAAAAAAAAAAAGCCTCCTGTAGCCATATCATCAAACCAACAGGAAGTCGGCCATTTTGAATTGAGTGATTTTTGTCCATTTACATGCATTGTACTTTAATGAACCCTTCCTAGAGAAATTATGGGACTGACTTTAAAATTGGGTCACTGCAGTCTAGACCGCCACGAGGTTTGGATGAATTTGAACATTCACAGAGATTTTGCGAGAGGTGGCATCTGAACGATACACGAGCTCCTGACTAAAATATGAAGCCTTAAAAAAGGTTAAGAAAGGCTCCAAACTTGAGCTAATTATTTTTTGTCAAATAATGCATGGTACAGTTTTATGACTTTATTGCCACTGGCAGATGAGCCAATAAGTTAATTTTGGACCCTGGAAGGAAATGAGAGAAAACTAAATCTTTTCCCCCCCTTTTATTTTGTCTTTTTTCACACCCTGTACCATGATCTTTCAAATTCAACTTAAGCTTCAAAGACTCCATGCATCACGGGCTAAATTATCAAGAAATGAATGTCTCAAGAGTGGAAAATGGAAGCAGGGGGACAGAAAAAGAAACAGAGGGGAGGGTATAAAGAAATGAATAGCTGGTGAACAAGGCAGGTAAGGCGAGAAAAAAGAAGCCCTTTGAATGATGGGATGACAGTGAGTGATAAAGTATTAGAAAATGAGAGAAAAAGAGAGACAGGGAAAGAAAGACCTCCACCTTTCTATCACTGTTGTCATCTTGTCCTCACCATTCATTTCCCACTGTTTCCTCTTTCTCCGACTCTCCCCTCATCCGTCACTCACCCTATCTCCAACCTTGCTCCTTCCTAATGCTGTCCCCCTTAACTCCTCAAGGATCATTATCATTCCCTGCTTTCTCTTGCTGCTTCATTTATTCACTCTTTAACTCCCTCCGATGCATTTGTTCCCCATTTCTCTTGTCCTGCCTCCCTTTCCCTGCCTCATTCTCCATCTCTATCCGTCTTATTCACTCATTCGCTCTCCCCGCCACCCCCTCCCATCTTTGTTCATTTTGCTCATCGGCTCTCTCAGCTGTATCTCCCTCACTTGTCTAAATGCCTTCAGTGCTGGAGAGAAACTACGGTCAATTCATATCACTTGGTGGGCGCTTTCATTTTCTTTACAATTCATGTCCCTCCCTCTCTGTCATGCAAGCTATTCCATTCGCTTCATAATTTATGTTCCTCCTTTGTCTTTCTCCATCTTTCTCATCTCACCTCTTCATTTTCTGGACTTTTTCTGCTTTCCAGTTGTCGCACTGAGTAGTCTTCTCCCTCTTTTTGTCTTGTTTAATTACTCAAGTACTCCATTTTAAATCGCTTATTCACTCCACAATTGCTTTCTCTCCAGTTTTACCTCAACTTACAATACCCCTCCAACAGTGTTAGTGTGCTTTATCCACCCAACCTTCTTTCATTAACTTAAGAATTTAAATATTTCATCATACAGCATCTGTTCTCTCATAATGTAACAATTCAAGCTTCTTCCAGACCAGTTGATAAAATGTCTCCCTCCTGGCCGCTCTTTAATACTCTTTTCTGTCTCCTAAGTGTTCAAAAAAATCTATAAGGCCACAAATGTTATATGCGCACTGATGTCACCCCCCAACCTCTGTTCTGAAATGACTTTCACTGTTATACAGAAATCATAAACGCTCTAAATACCTGCATTTAAGGTTAGTTTTATAGCGTATTGGGAGAATCAGTTCATCATTTTGGAATCTACCTTGTTAATTATATAATTAAAGACTGCATCTATAAATGTGTTAAAATGTTAAATAGGCTCAGTCTAGAAAACCCCAACCCTAAAGGCAGGCTACAAAAACTATATTTTTTTCTTACAGATGTCCAGCTCAAAGGATGGTAGGGGCATTTCTATTTGATGCAAATTAAATAAGTAAGACTACATAAATAATAGAAACTACCTCAAGGCACCACACAACAATTCCCCTTTGGTTGCTATGGCGATAAGTGATCATGGCACAGTGTTAAGGTAACAGAGGAATGTGCATGTTTGAGCCAGATGAGCTTTTTAACAACCTGAACCAGAAAACACTACAAAGCAGACCCACATACTTCACCAACCCAACAAGAAACTAAGTGGAAAGTTTTGGCTAACAGCTGATAGTGGATTGAATGAGGCATCACATGCTCCACAACGCTATTAATGGCACCTTTCACGCTTTAATTTAGCAGAGCAATGCCAACAGGCTGTTTATTTATTTATGTATTTTACAATGGCATACGCCCAAAAAACAGTGGTAAGAGAAAAATATGTGGAGCTGCCAATTTTGGGAAAACTCACCTGTTGCTGCTAGCATGGAAGTCGCTGTGTCCTGTTTTAGCATAGTAGCAGCCCAGTTTGTTTTGTATCCAGCTGGCACCGAAAATGTCCCGTTTTCTTCTTAACTGTTCTTAATTCGAAGTTCCTCTGAATTCTTGTGTTGAAATATCCGTGCCGAAGCTCAAGTTTTTCTGTAATATTCGTTGTAGTGCTTCAACACCACACCGGTCACTGGCAACTCCTACCTGTCTGAACTAGTGAGGCTAATGAGCTGTCAATCACTCATCAAAGGTGACGCAGCTCTTTTTCTGGCCGTGACCAAACAATGACACTGCAACTGTTAACTGTCAAAACTAACTAATTCCAGCTGTTTCCAAATGAAAAATGTATCAGTAAAATTAAAGAGAAGTAAAGTAATCAAAGTAGGATAAGTAAAAAAATTAAAAATAAAATTAAGAAAAAGAAGCAATAAATTAACTGTATTTGTGGCACTAAAGCCAAAACCATCATCACAGGCTAGTTACAAATTCAAGGTTTTGACTTTTCTGCAGTGGTATAACTAAGTAGCCTACACTTACTCAAGGAAGTACAATTATGAGGTTTTTCCATTTTATATACTTGTATTATTCTGTAGTCAAACATTGTACTTTTCTCTCTGATATATTTATTTTAACTCCTTTTATTTACTAGAAACATTACAGAGTCAGATCATTAATACAAAATATAAATCAACTAAGAAATGATGATGTATTATTATAGATTAAGCCACCGAGCTGCATATAAAGGTATTAAAATTAACTCGACCTTTACTAGCTGCAACATATCAGTGATGAACGCATTAATGCGTCAATGATTATAATCCAGTTATATAATATATTATATTGAAATGACCCATCTGCATAATCTTGTACTTTTGGTACTTTAAGTGTATTATAATGCTAATATGTTTGTACTTTTACTTAAGTAAAAGATCTGAGTGCTTCTTCCACCACTGCTTTCATGTGCCTGCAGTGACTTTATTAGGATTTGGATACACATGTTATTTGTTGCTAACTGCACTAATGTGTGTGACCTAAATGCTCTAAATTGACTGAAAGGGTGAAAACATCTGCCCCCTATGCACATTTGTTTTGACTTTGCCATTAATATAGTAGACTAAATCAATTTTGGGGACTAATTTATGCCATTAAATGTAGCTAATTAGCAAAAGATTTTTGTTCTGCAGTCCTATAGCCTGGGTCCAGATTCATTCACAGTTATTTGAAGAAAAATGTGTGATGGGGCAAGAGCGTGTGTGCTTCTGCATGTGTTTGTGTATGCAGTGGCTTTATATAGGCCCTACATATTGTATGGTGTATTTTATGTGCATAATACATGTAAGTATACCCTGTATACAGCCAGAGTGTGTTTCAGAACCTGTAAGAAAAAGTTTGAATTTTCTCCCAAAATAAACTGGATCCCTTTAAAACCAACATGGATATTCAGTAAATGTTTCTAGAAATGTTGTATTATTAGAGAATCATATTGGTGGAGAGTTTTCAGCAGTGTCAGTTAGATGTAGAATAGGAGGAGTATTGCAAACATTCGAAAATAGGGGTCAAAGTCACATGTGAAACCAAGAAATGAGAATTTAAGTTTAAAATGGGAAGGACATTGAGTAAATGTTAGCTACAGCAACACTAGACTGCCGCCACAGAGGACAGAATATGTCTGAAACGTAGCTTCTCTTTCTTTCTATTTTTCAAGTACTGTAACTCCAATTCAGTCCTGGCAGGCAATTCTGCTTTTGTGAGTTCAAGCTAGCAAGAACCTCCATCTGAAGAGACACAAATTCTTTTAAATGCACAGTTGCCGTGACTTTTACCTGGGAAAGAAAAGCAACATTGGAGGCTGTTGTAAGGAAGCAAGTGGTGTTATCGGTTCCTCACATACACACACACACACACACACACACACACACACACACACAGAGAGAGACACACACAGACACACAAAGGCCAATACTGGTTATGGAATTTACAAATGAAATGCAAAATGGGAGCTTATGAATAAAACCTGACACTTTCAATTTGTAGGTGCCCCTCTTTCGGTGTTTGTGCTCCTGTGAAAAACTGCCATCAAGCCCTGCATGTATGCATCAAGAGAGAAGGAGGAGTAGAGAAAAGAGAGAGGAGCAAGTGACAAAAAAAACTTTTTTTTTACTATCAGAAACTTCTACCCTTCAAAAATCTATGTATGCATGCCTATAATTAAAATCCTAAAAAAAAAACACATCAATAAAAGTTTGACATTTCACAGCTAGGTCTCTCATCCCTGAGGTCATTTCTGGGGAATATGAAAGGGTGACAGAGATATGGAGAAAGGAAAGATACAGAAAGTGGAAAGAGGAGTGGGAGATACAGTATAGAGGAGATGGGGGAGATGTCAAGAAGACGCTGAGAGTTTGACCTGAAGGTATACTGAATAATGGATGGACGAAGTGGAGGGTGGAGAGGAGAGGTGGGAGCCGCCATCACCTCATTCTCCCTTTCTGCTTTTCTTTGTCTATACTCGCTTTCTTTACTCCTTTTTCTTATTTCTTCTTCTCATCTTTCCTCTTTCATTGACATTACATAAGGCTGTTGCTTACTCACACTGGGATCATGCCCACTTTTATTAAAATTATCTAGCTAAGGCACTCAGATTTTTGACATAATTAAATTTTTATGCATATAATCAGGGTAAGGTCATAATCACAGTAAACAGATGGTAAAATATGTATATTTTCCCTCAGTCATTCAATTTACAAAGAAATGGAAGCTCTTCAGCTTTATCGAAGGTCAGTATACTTTGACCCATGTGTTGTATTTAAGCAGATCACATGCAGCAGTTCACCAGAGTGATGCACAGAACACCAATTAATAACTGAATCCATGTTAACTGAGTTGTTGGAGGAACTGTGCTACTTTGACCCATGTAAACACTATGATCGAAACACTGCCTGAAGCTGATAAGCTCTATAATAATCAAGGTTTTGCTAAATGTTCTCAATTAGCAGAACACAGGACTAAGCTTAAACTCCTGGACTGCTGAGGTTACAAGAAGGCATCACTGGGAACGTAAAGGTCAGGGCTTCAACAGAAAAGAGAGAGAGAGGTGGTTTTATATTTTTGTGCTTTTTCAGGTGAGCAAGGGGAAAGATTAGGGGAGTTAATGAAAGGAAGTAAGAAGGATTTTGCTGCCATTTGGAGCAGCTGAAGACCTTTCTTCTCTTTTCTCTCGTAGATGAACAAGGCAACTGGTTTCTTCTTCTTTTTCTTCTTCACTTCGAGATTCATTGGCAGTTTTGTTTCCGGTCCACGACTTCTACTTCTTCTATACTGTTCATGAGCAATATTGTGTATCTGCTGCGTTATGTGTAAGGCATCCACTTCTGACAAAAACACTGTAGCCTAGTTTATCTGCTCCAAACCAGTTGATGGAAACACAACTAATTCACATTTCCTTTTCATTTTTTTCGCGACAAAAGTTCAAAAAGTTTGCTTTAAATTCCCTTGTCAATCACAAGTCAAAGATGCTGGAAGCACTTATCTAAGATAACGTACAGTAATGCATTTAAATGGACTGTACTTGTCTTCCGACTACTCAAAGCGCTTTTGCACAGTGATGGCAAGGCCCATCGAACAAAAACTAACTCATTCACTCACATTCACACACCGATGACACAGCATCGGGAGCAGTATCTTGCTCAAGGATACTTCGACATGCATCGAGGAGGAGCCGGGAATCGAACCACAGCCCACAGCCACAGTTGCCCAATCGCCATCGTAATCAATCAGGTAATACCTTTTTGAAGCTTAAGATGTAAGTGTGTTTGCTGTTGTTTTATGGGATTGACACAGCTCTATAGTAGTTTTTGACAATTTTTTTGACAACAATTTTTTCAACAAAGTTTTGTAGCAATGGTGGTGCAGAAGAGAGTTGGTGCTACCTGTCAGGGGAACTTCAGGGGGCAACTGATGCCAACTGAAAACTTCTGCTCAAGTAGGATTTTAACCAAGCTTCTGTTTCAGCGCCGTATTACTGCGCATATAGGGCTAGACCGTGGCCTAGAGCTGGCTGACCTCTTATTCATAAGCAATGTGCTTCTGTAAATTTCTCCAAGCTGTGTTACCCCAGGGAGGAATATATTAATGAAAATTAATATTTAGTTATCAATAAGTAGACATTCAGTATCCTCGAGGAACTTTGTATTTCCAAGCTTCATACTCCTCACTTATTGAGCTTGAATATATTTAAAGAACTTGCTGTATTAGTGGTTGTCGATGTGAAATGTCAGTAGCCTAAAGCCAAGTTAAGATGTATACATACTATTAGAGTCATCATCGAGGAAATTAGTGACTCATGAAGAGAAAAAGTGAAATTGCCATCGGCTGTGATTTTTAAACCAGCTATTTTTTTTGTCAGTGCAGTTATAAGTCTGATAAGCATGAATAGAAGATTAAATCACCCAATAAGGCGGTCATTACAGTATTTTGTAGGGCTCTTGCAGCACTGTGGAATAAACACATGGTCCACTGGTGTTCTTAGTTTATCTTACACATACTTGTTCTCTCCAGCTTCTAATTGTTCCTCTTTGATTTTGGTTGTAAGTGACAGGTTCAATTCTTATGACACGCATAGATATAGGCAAGGCAACTTTCACTGAGGCAAAATAATAAAATAATCAGTGTGTCTCATTTTCTTCATCAAAGTGAAGCCCAAATCCTTTTTCATAAACACAAAATTAAGTTTCATCTTTAAAGCAACTTATGGTTAAACTGATTAAAAAAATGAATATATGCCGTATAAAGATGCTTATTCGTCTATAATTTGTAATTGCCTTCAAAGATACTCTCTCATTTCTATATTTCATCATGCTGTACTTTACTCTTAGTGTGCTACTTGCTTTATTAATGATATATGAAATGTTTTAGGGCACCTGAATGTTCTCATATTCCTGTAGCTCTACTGCATCAGTCCTGATTAACTGCTGCATTTGCATAGGTTAAGAGTCAGTTGCTTACAATTATGGGGATGAAACATTTTTAGTTGATGCTTTGTGTATGTAAGGTGTTTTTAAATGCAAATGCTAATAAAAGTCGTAAGAAGTTTTACTATTTACCTATTTTTTACATCTTTATTTTTCTAAATAAAATCCTCCATATAGTCCACGCTTTGACTACCCAAAATGAACTGATACTGCCTTGTAAAAGATGCAGTACGACCACAGATGGAGGGGGGGTCGAAGAACTCACAAAAGGCAACAGTAAACATGTTGTCACCAATGCATGATACATCCTGTTTTGACTTGTGTTTATAGCACTGCTTTGCCTAATCGCTTCAATTTCGTGGATGTCAGAATTCTGCGGTGAGACACATCAGTCTCCCAAATTTGATCAAATTCCAATTGTTGGGGAGACATTGCACTATGAGCCGACCAATGATTGGACAGGCAGAGACCGTGGGAGATAATAAAGCAGAAAGGAACAGAAGCGCTGATGCTGCGTGAGCGTACACAAGAGCTTGGAGGGCACTGAGCACAATAGATAATGTGAAGACACTGTGTCTGACAGGGAGGTGCCGCTTTTCAAGCTGTTTGAGGAAAACATAGTTTTTCTAAGCATCACATCCCAAACAACAGCACCCTCACAAACAAAAAAAAATAAACAATACAGTTAAAATAATAAAGGGGGGGAAAAAAACAATCTTCTCAAATCTCAAACCAAACACGGTGCAGTCTAAAAAATGTGTTGCTCAGATTGGTTGTGAGCCTTTTTCATGCTTATTTCTGTTTATGTTGATAGCTGAAGAAAAATAAATGTTATTGTTCAAACTGCACATACAAACACACATCCAACACACACCCGGCACCTCTCACATACAAAACACACAACACAGATAAACACACACAAACCCTGTTCAAGTTTAATATACAATGCAGAATCGAAAGTAGTACCAACTGAAAATCTGAATGAATCTCAGAGAAAAAGAGTCAGAGTGCAACAAGGATGAAGACCCCTACTAGTAAAGACAGATTTTAAAAATCTACCAGTAATAGAAAGGGTTATATTGTCAGCTGTTCTGACTGCATGCCCTGATGTCCTCTTATGTGCTCTGGAGAGAATTAAAAGGCATTTTATGAGAAAAGTGGGGGGAAGGTTATATAGCGGGGGTGGGGGTGGGGGGTGGCAGGTGAGGAAAACTGAGCAAAACCTTATCAGAGTTTTCCCACAGAAATAGAAATAGTCTTTCGCAAGACACACACACACACACACACACACACACATGCCATTATCAGTGTTATTGTGAGGAGATGTTATTAACGGAATTATTATTAAAGAACTCCCGAGCTCTAATGTGAAGGACGGGGCAAGGAAAAGCTGTGTGTGGGTGCATTGGAGTGTGTGTGTGTGTATATATATATATATATATATATATATCCCTAGAAGTCAGCTTCTGCAGCAAAATACTGTGGATTTGCATACTGTAAGTGTACATGCGCGCACAACCATTTTTGTGCATGTGCATGTGCATGTGTGTGTGCGTGAGCATTGACGTCTGTGTGTATTATTCTGATACACAAAGCCTACTCTGCTCATGAATTGTCTAATGTCAATTAAAATGGAATCTTTTCAGACCTGACTGAAGAGAAGAGTAATGTTTGATTAAGTGTTTTAGGACATTTTATAGAAATTAGTCTATATATTTGAGACAGATGTAAAGGATACATTTTCAGTAGGAACTAATAGGGCTTGGGTAATGCTACAGACAGGCTGGGGGAGTCAGAAAATGTAGAGAGACGCTGTGCTGTATAGATGATTAATTTTTTTCCTGGGATTTGATCATAATAACAAAAATATAGATTATAGCCAGACTTCTTATCCTTCAAGCAAACTGTAATCTTCTTTCTTGTTATACTTGAATGTTGTTGATACCTTTTCCGGACAAAACATCTTTGTACAGGAATGTAAACCACACAATGTATCTGAATTTGAAGTGAAGGAGAGAAGAGGAAAAACAGAAAACAGAAGAGAACGTATGCAGATATTGTAGCAAGTAGAGTAGTGAAAAAAAGGAAAATAAAAGAAAGAAGATTACACATCAAATCCCTCTGCAGTGGACCTCACTGTGAAGCTGATGATACACAGCCGACATACTGAGGCGATGCAGAGCTGTAATTATGCTTTCAGCAGGGACTGGAGTTGGTTAGAGGCAGAGATCCTGCTCATATTACAGCAGCTCATTTTGTTATAAATGATTGATTTAATGAATCTCAACCTCTCTCACTTCCTTTTTTCTTTCTATCTATCTATCTATCTATCTATCTATCTATCTATCTATCTATCTATCTATCTATCTATCTATCTATCTATCTATCTATCTATCTATCTATCTATCTTTGAGAGATGTATATCCCAAAATGAATATGGAATCAGCTCACAGACCTCACAGCCAATGTTTGAATCATTCAATATTCAATATGCCTAGAAGCTAGATCATCTCTTTCTCTCTTTTTCCATCTCCTACTCTCCACTCTCCTTCTCCTTTTCGTATTGTCTATCTCCATGCTTCTCTCTCTTTTCCTCTGTGCACACTTATAGACTATCAAACTTCACAGCTGTCAACATGAGCCACATTCATAATTTAAGGTACACAGAAAGTAGATAATATTTAGATCTATCCATCTATCTATCCACCTATCCATCTATCCATCTATCTGAAATCTAAACAAGCACATCTCAATCAACCCACATGAAGACATGACAACAACGCTGCTCTCTTACACACAGTCAAACCCTCTGTCAACGGTGGAGGTAACTCATACATAAACATGACTTACAATAAACAGAAATGATGTTTGCGAGACGTTTAAACAGAGAGACAGGCAGGTTGACAGACAGAAAGACGGACGGGGCTAGACGGTGCATACAGAGAAGATACCAAAGTGTGACGTTAAAAATAGAAAAATTGCAAAGATGTGCAGGATCTTCCGTCTGATGCGTTTGTCCCCTTTTTAGCATACATAGAATGGAATGTCCATGAATTGTTGCATTTGCAGTTGTTGGGTTTTTATTTTTACATTCCTTTTATTTGTTATGCCTTTTGTTCATTTGATGGATTTTTCTCTTTTGCCTTGAACAGGTTCATAATTATGTGCAGCTGCATGTGTCTGTGTGTTGACCTCTCCAGTAGACACCAGGGTGTTTAATATTCTAGTCTGACACTGACTTTCTGTGGCCAATCATCACACACAGTTGTACACTCACAACACACACACATACACACACGCACACTCACTCCACACACACACACACACACACACACACACACACACACACACACATAGTACATTTAAATGACTCCCCGCTGCCAAATAATTTCACTGCAGGCTCTTAAGCAGAGTTAATCAACTCTAATCAATGTTCATATTATAAACACAAAGATAACTTGATAATGCTAAACATAATATAGACCAAAGATTAGTAGGCTTGTCTTCTGACAGATGACACCGCTGCATCGATGAAGTTTGTCAAAGTTCCTGACCCATAGGAGGGTTATGGGAAGATTAAAATAGGTTCTCAAATTATTTCTGTGACGTGTGTGTTGGTGAGAAATGAGCCTCTGCTTAAGTTGCCAATACTATTTTAGATCTTTGCCATGAAACAGCAGTTCAGTTAATGAGCTGTTGGTATTGTAAATAGTGATAGTACAGTATGCTGTAAACATTATGCCCTAGAGCATACACATAATTTGCTCTAATATTAATATTGCCATTTGAACCTTAATAGTAGTATGGCAAATTTTGGTCCTAAGGGTAATGCTAGAGGAAAGGTGATGAGGTCAATAAAATCAACATCATGATGTAAATCATTTGTCTTGACATTTTGACCTGGCAGCAGCTCAAGAGGAAAGCTCAAATATTGTTCAAAATGCTCCGCAAATTTCAATTTTAATATTAGTTTGATATTTATTGTCTGGAAAGAGAAATCCTGGCTTGATGTTAGTCTTAAAAGAAAAGGTCAGTGGGTCACGAACACGAGTGTGTGTGTGTGTGTGTGTGTATATATATATATATATATATATCCCTATAAGTCAGCTTCTGCAGCAAAATACTGTGGATTTGCATACTGTAAGTGTACATGCGTGCACAACCATTTTTGTGCATGTGCATGTGCGTGAGTATTGACAATTTAAAATTTACAATACAATTTATCCTCTGAAGGCCATGAATGTTCACAGCATGATTTAATTTTCAATTTACCTTTATCATGCAGAACTTCTCACCTTAGTGTGGCACCAGATGAATGGTCACAGGGTCACAAAAACCATATGGAATCATTCACTGGGAACTTGCATAAATACCAATACAAAACTTCACGGCTCTCTGACCAGCTCAAAATCTCTTATATGGAGCAGTGTCGTACTTACAGACAGAATCAAATCATGTGATTAAGGCTAATTCACAAGTTTATATTCAGAGCCGGTTTCATTTCTAGAGTATGCATTTAATAATCTAAGTGATGAGTAAATGTTCTGATACTTGCATCAGGAAAAAAAGCAAGCTCATAAAAATAGCAGAAGCAGGCAGTCGAAAGTGAAGAACAGATGTGAATAGAAAAATACATGATGGCCGTGGAGCTCCTGGCTACATTCAGAGAGCACAGCAGGAGGGATGTTCGCAGGATTCACTTTTTTCTATTGCAAATCTTTTCTGAAATAATTCACCTGACATGGTATGAAAGCTCTGCGTGCGAGTTTGTCTCAGATTAGAACCCACTCTTCGAACAGATTATGAGGGGGGGATTTATTGCTTGCAAGGCCACAGCTTGTCTGTATTGTTGACAGAGGATTCATAGAGCAGAGGCCTTTTTTTCTTGTGTCTTTTTCACAATAACTCACTGATGAGTCAAGCACCAATTGTCCATTTCCGTATGTTTGTTATTACTTTTATTAATTATTATCATCGTCATCATCATCAACATTATTCTTCAAGTTTAGCTGTGTAACAAACTTTTTCTTGGCTGTCAAAATATGTTGTTGAAATATCATTTTTGCATGAAATAAAACCTAAAAACAATAACATACAGAAAGGTAGCAGAATAAAATACAACATGAGAAAGAAAAAAAAAACTAAAAAAAAACAAATTTTTCTATAAAAGCCATTCAACTGAACAGAGACAAAATTATACTAAAATATATTGGTTAAATGTACATAGTTGATGTGTGTGTTTGTGTGTGCATGCATGTGTGTGTGTGTGTGTGTCTGACCATTAATAAACTGGCCTTTAGCTCCCTTGTCTCCCATGGTTAACACTGTACATTCCAAAATGTACACTCAATCCGTACCAATGCCGGTGTGTGTCTTTGTATGTGTACGTGTGTGTGTTGTCCCTTCCTTGGCAATAAGAACATAATAAATGGAGTGCAAGCAACAGCATCATTTTCTATAACACATTCTGACAAAGACAAAAATTAAAACACTTGTTAAGGCTCCCCAATGTAAACGCTGATGTGAAATGCCATCAAACCTAAAACATACACTCATTATTGAAGTAAAACAAGGTCAAGTCATGCGTGTCCTGCAGAACCTCATTTCTTACCAAAATCGCCTATTTTGAACCATAAAAATCCTATCAACATTAATATCTATATATGTTTTTGATATACAGTATCCTTACATGAGTCATGAGAGACAATGTTAAGCTGGTAAATACACAAAAGAAGATATTTGGATAGGAAAGGGTTCTGCAGAGCACTTACAATATGAAAGGTGTGCATAAGCAAAGTTTTCTTTATTATAAATCCTGTGTTCTTTTTACTTTAAGCTCAGTAAGTACAGGGGAAAAGATTTTCTTTCAAAAGCTAAACTACTGAAATATTAATAAATATGATTTTGGCATCAGAATTTGTCTCCAGCTCACTGAGAAATCCTTGTGGTTCATCAAGATGAAGATATACACCCAGATTTAACAAAAAAGTAAACTATTTGATCCTTTCTTTCTCTCCCTTTCTCCCACTGTTTCGTTGAAATCCCAAGATATTTTTTACCGAAGGATTTCACATTTTTTATAAGAATAAAATTCAGATTGTATTTTTATCAAATGTGAGTCCCGTTGGATATAAATGAATAAACCTAAATCCACACTTTGATTTTTAGCAAGTACTTGAAATATTACAGCTGGTAACAATTTCTTTCAACAAATCCAAGGCCTGTTCAAGTAGGACAGAAATGTAACCAAAACAAATTCAACATAAGCAGTTACTGTCAGTTCTGGGGTAACTGAGTCGACGTCAGCTTTTTGGGCGCAACACAGTATGACACAATTACCCATCTCCCATTCAAAACCCCCTCGATGTGTGTACCAACTGAGAATACCTCTATCAAAAGAACTGATGCAAGAAAGTGGAGGAATACAGAAGAGATGAGTGGTAGAGGGCAGTAGTAACAGGTGGAGGGATACAAATACAGATAGATGGAGGTATATGTCAAATTAGACAACAGATGAGAAAGATACAAGTGATTAAAAAAACAGAAGAGAGGGGATGAATGGATGCATAAACTGAACCTCTTTTTATCAGCAACTACAAGCGTCATTTGATCCCATTCTCCCTCTATTCATCCACCTTCTCCCCATATATTCTTCAAAGGCACCCATCTAGCCATCTCAGCAGGTATCCCTCAGTTCTTTCGTTTGTTCTGTCTTTTTAACAAAGCATTGCCTCATCCTTTGCTCTCTTTTTTTTTTTGCTACATTTGCAAATGTAAACAGTTGTTATTATGCTGCAGCCCCTTTAAGAGTTGCCCATAACTAAAATGTAAATTCTAAAAACTTTAACACATTAGCACAAGAAATTTCCTAGAATTAGGACAATTCAAAAGTATTGTTTTTGTGAATTGGCTTCATCAGTCCTTATACAGCATGATGGAACACATTCGACAAATAAAGGGCAAACTTCAGAACAAAAGTATTTTCAAGCCATGTCACTAATGCAGTTCAAAAGCTTTCATGTGACAGGTAGGGTATGGATAGCCATACACGGTAAAGGTGTTAAGCAAACTCTTTAAAAAACAAAAATTCCTACACAGTGGGATGTATGTTAGACACTACGGTGGCACATTTGATTGTGTGCCATCCCAAATAGTTCGACTGCAGCAGTGACAAGTCTTTTCAGCCATGACTGTGACAAGCCCGACTTCCAACTCCAATGTAAATATGTTGCATCAATAGTTTGAATGGTTTCTTAGTGTTTTAATGTGACATATTCAGTACTGTGTGCAGTGCTGGTTATACAGGGTTGTTTCTTTTTGGCTAGATGCAAATGCAATATACTTTGAGCATTTCAACAGAAACTGAGAATGGTTTATATACGTCATGATCAATTATTCAAAAGATTGGAAAATCCAAATTCCTACTATACTCAACATACAGAGTATACAAGCTCTTCCTATGTAAAGTAATACCTTAAGGTTTAACATAAATACTAGAGGTGTTAACCTGCAACCAGCACTCCACAACACACTGATTGCTCTGGTGAATAGTAGTTTTATAGTTTGTTGCCTTGCTGTCTTAACATTTCTGCAAGAAAGAAATCTCATCTAACTGCTAGTTGACATAACCCCTAGAAAATGTATTAATACATATCAACGATAAACTCCTTTTGAAAACACCTTTGCCATGATATGGGCACTGATGACATAACTGCATGCCTTAATTCAGCTTACATCGCCAAATAAACCGATACAGAGTAGACAACATCTTGGTATTAAGTCTTTCATACAAAATTATGGAAGAATATGCCTCAACATTTCTACAAAGTCGTGTATATACATGCAAAATGAAAGATGATTAACTAGTGATTGACAGTTTACAGAGCAACCAATTAAATTTTTTAAAAGCACATATGGGTCTTTCTAATGGGCTGAAAATGCCAAGAGTGAATGGGTATCTGGACCATCAGACAGCTAGGCTGCAATCAAGTCTTATTACGGATGACTGGTGAGATGGTGCATGGGAATTAATAGAGAAGTCTGTTTGCCCAACTTCTGCCTGACATGACTCATAACATACATAACTTTTGAACACAGATAAACATACCTTTTAGAAAAACTGTACAAGTTACCAGGCACTAGGCGGAATATTTTTCATTCATGTCTTTTGGATAAGCATAGAAAAATATCTTTTTCTCACTCTCTCTTCCTTCCTTTCTATATATTTTCTTTCAGCCTATTATTATTTCCTTCAAAGAAGTCCCTTGGTGTTTTTTGTTTTGTTTTGTTTTTCTAGCAACTAAGGCAGCACGGTTGGAGAAGTGACTGTCTTTATAAAAATAAACAAGATGGCCACCGTGTTGCTCCATTCTGACGCATAGGGAGACTCATAGACCTGACTGTCAACACGCTGTCAATGATGAAAATAAATGATAAGAACTGTAAAATCTGGTTTAAAGAGAGACTCAGTTATGGTATTTGGTGGGTCTTTTCCTTAAGTGTGTTTAAAAGACTTATTTAGAAACCCAAAGTGGGCAATGAATTGTAGAGAAGAGGGATGAGTTAGTTGGAGTTGAAAGCAACTTAATCATTTTACTTCATTGAATTATAAACTGTAACTTTACAATGTCATCTTGTGTTTTTTCAGTACTATTTAGGTCTAACATGTAACAGTTCCCATCCATAGAAAAAGGCAACTTATTTTTGTAGATTTTATAAGACACTAACATGCTACATAGAGGTAACCTAACAAACACAAATATGAGATAGGCTGAATAAAACACTGTAGGCAAGAAGCTCTGTAGACTCAAAAGTTTACAGTTATCCCAAATAATTGATCCTCATGATAAAATTTAGAGTTTATCTCCCTAAGTCTCTCTATAAAACCATGTAACCTAACAACATGTGAAAGACACACAGAAAAAAGTTACACACTAAGACCATTTTGACCTATTAACACATAAAGAACATGATAAGCACATATATAAGAGAACATAAGAGAACATTATGTAACATGCTAAAACCATTAGACCATTAACATGTAAAAATGATGTGTCACATGCTATGAAACAGGTGGGTTGGTGTGCAACACGTGTGACCCCTGAGGACTGAAATACCGAGCGCAAGCCTTCATTATTTTACATCATCGTTTGGGGACGGACACATCCTTTGATCCTTACACATATAAACGCAATTACACAAATGCACACATACACACAACCCCCTCTTTTGCTGTACCATTTCTGTTAGACGGCTGTTATCAATGTAACAAGTCTCCATAGGAACACAAACAACAAACAGCTCAAAAAAGGAAAAACTCAAATAAACTAATTTTTATAGTACCATTTCCTGCAAAAAAGCATTATTTGTCTTTACAAAATAACATATTATATATAGGAAAGTGTAGCAAATTGCATGTTTTGTACTATAACATCATCATAATTATTATTACCATTATTATTATTAATATAAATGTTAAGCAGGTTAATAGATGGTTGTTCTATTAGGCAGGCAGCCAGGCACGTAGCTAGTATCATGGCACGGAGGAAGGTAGAAAATAAAGTCAGGTTCGATCCAAATGGATGAAGAGAACACTTCGGTCCGGAATTACTCCGGTTTAACCAGTTGAAACTGGTTTTAAGCAGTTCAAAAAGTCACAGTCAAATCGAACCCAACCAGTCTCCCATTTTCGGGCACTTTGCAGCGGTGAAGATTTTGCATTGACAGTTTCAGAGACAACAGGGCACAAGTGAAAGAAACCAACTGATCCTTTTGTACCAAGGTAACACAGGCTTAACTGGAACAAACTGGTTTAACTCTGACCAGTTTCAAAGAGTCAAAATAAGTTTGGTGTTGGATCCATTTGCACAGCGGTGAAAGTCAAAAACATGCTGTGGACCAGAACAAATAGTTCTAACCAGATCAGATCTGGTTGTACCAAGATAAAATAGTTTGAATGATGCATCAGACTAGTCTGGACCAGCTCTGGGTTTAGTTTAGCATGGTGCATAACAGACCAGCTCAGTTGAGTTCAGTTAAAGTGTTTTGCTTCTAGCTTTTTTTTTTTTTTTTGCTCTGCTGTATGGCGGCTGTGCAAGTTCTGAGCTCCTCAAACTCATCCTAAATGAGACCAGTCCAACTTTCATTCGAGTTTCCAATCCTCTTATTTGGAAAGCACATGAAGTGGCTGTTTATTAAAGGTGATTTCAGCTGCATGCCCGGACTCTGTTGTTGAATACTTGCCACAGAGCTGTCAAGTGACCGTCACTCAACACAGGATTCAGGCCATTCCTCCAAACTGTCCCTGCAGCAGTTCAGCGGAATCCTACAATGATTTTTGACCATTTTGACAGCCGAGTGCTTCCAGCATAAGGATGTGTTCCATTTAGTGCCCAGGATAGGCCCATTTTGACATGAGCTAGCCTCCAGGAACGTGGAGACATACAGCTTATTCATCCAATAAAACGCATTCTTGTTGGTGTGAGTCAAAGGCATCGGATTAATTACTCTCTGCGTTCTCATCTAAGTTTTTAGATTCAGCAACAGCTGTGACCTCTGTGTCTTTTGTGATATCATCACTACTATTGGACACCATCTTGTCTCCCGTTTCCTGGTCTGTTATGTCAGGACCTTCTCCTTTTAACTCCTTTTCAACTCCTGTTTCATTGTCAGTGGCATCATTGCCTGTAATTTCTTTTGCTTGGTTGTCATGACAAACTCCTATAACATCATTGCTTTCATCGGTGATCTCACTGTGACCATCTTTTTCCTCTGGTGTCGCATTATGACACTCGCGCTCTGTGACGTTCTGAATTATGTCGTCTTGCATGTGACTCCTGTTTTGTGACTTTTTGTCTGTGTACCTGTGTAAGCCCCTCTGTATGTGTGTGGTGAAATCATAGCGGTCCACACACACGTGTAGGCAAAAACTGCATTGGTATGGTCCCTGGTCACCGTGGCAACTCATGTGCAGGGCATACATGACCTCGTCTAGGAAGTAGATCCCACAGTGGATGCAACGGTTGGTCAGGTCATCCTGTGTGGCCACTTCCACCATTGCGCGATTCGATGGGACACTTGACCGACTTTTTGTTAAATTATCCTTTTCTTCCTTTCCAACCTCCTCCCTCTGGTTCCCTCCTTCATCTGTCCTCTCCTCCTCCTCTTTCTCTCCCTTCCAGCTCTCTCTCAGCCTCTCAGCTAGTGGCGACTCTTGCCGTCTCCTCTCTGCACCGTTTGTTGACATGTGTGCATTTGCAACACTTGTATCTCTTTGTCTTATTGCAAGATCCAAAGGAACATCGTTTTCTAATGATGATGATGATGAGGTTTGGGAATGAAGAGGAGGAGGAGGATAGTGAGGAGGAGCTGGAGGAGGGGGAAGAGGAGAGTAGGGAGAGGCGCAGTAAGGCACCGTGTAGCTTTGCTGATGATGCTGTACTGGAGTCACCATTGCACCAAGATAATGAGCGTTATTTCCAAGGCTACCAGGGCTGCTTAGATTACTGATGCTACCAGGAACCCCAGAGGCAGCTGCCATCTTATACTTGGTCCAGAATCTGAGCCAATCCGACTCAGGGGTCAAATCAGGTGAGAGGGTTAATGGTAGGGGTAAGGAGAAAAGAGGATACTGATACTTTTCAATGGGTGAACCAGGAGGCGAATAACTAGATGGTTTTGATGGACGCATGTACTTTTCAATCGGACTGCCTCGCTCTGATCCCCCTCCTCCCTTACCTCCCTCTACTTTTGATATTATCCCTCCCTCAGAGATGCCCCCATTACCCTCTGCTACCAACGAGGAAGGGGGATGTGAAGGGAGGAGCAGAGGAGGCATGCGTCGGTGGATCTCCAATGTTTGATTGGCTAGGAAGGCTTGAGTGGATCTGGGTGAGCGCGAGCGAGGGGAAGGCTGCTGGTTTTTGATTGATGCACAGCTTCTGTCTGACTCCTCCCCATTCATACGCTCCTCGCTGGTGATGCGTTGTTGCTTGGGGGCAGGGGGTTCAGATGACAGCGAATCAGGGTTGAGGCGTTTTCGGGTTCGACGTCGGATAATTTGCTCACCGTTGTTCTGCTTTATGATGTTTAGAGGTCTGGGTGTCTACAAGATAAAGGAAACAAAGGATATGGAAAAAAGTGAAGGGTTAGTCAACATTTAGTAATAAATGCAATGATCATTTTCTGTTTTAACACCACTGATATGGTTTAACCATAATTAAGGTTCCTTATTTGATCTGACTAATAATGTCAAGCGTATACAGCCCAGCACCATTTGACAGTAATGATATTAAATTGATTGCATTAAAAAAAGAAAGTGTAACATTTAAGACAATACAAATTATTCATTTGAGCTTATGAAGAATAACTGCCTGTTTGCACATAAAGCCAAGTTTTAATGAAGTGTTAATTCATATGGACTTGACTTAAGTATAATTAACTATAAATAACATATTCAGCACTCCTTTGCCTGTGGTTTTTGCCCTTACCACAAGGGGGCATGCTTACATCTGATGTAAATGGAGTTTGCCCTGAAGTCTCAATTTTTAATTTATTGACAGATCCCTCACTAACATATGAACATATGCCGTCATTAATGTCTTAACTATAATCAAATAATCTCTCCCAGTGAAAGTATAGTAAACTACACAATAAGAGCCTGAAAGAGTTAAAAAATCCACTGTCAAACAGAATTACAAAAAAAATAAAAACTGCTCAGCAACATCCACAACACAATTTCTGAAGCACTCCTCAGTTATTCAATTTCCCACTGGGATTAATAAAGTTCTTGATGATTGATGAAACTTTTTAGAAGTTTCATTCCTAAATACATGCCAAAAAAATCAAAACAGTCAAAAACATTTCCAGACAAATTAGCGAAAGATTTTCTTTCCTGGAAGTAAAATAAACTGTACAGTTTAAAGTGTTTTTTAAAGTGTTTACACTTCAGCTCAAAAGTAATGACTTGCTATCCTTTCACTATTGAAGAACCTGTTTCATTGAAGCCTCCTGTCTAAACACACATTATAAATAGTGACCTCCACACAGCAGTAACGGAAATTAAATTCAACTGGCATAAAGACAAGAACTTTTCAAGCATCAAAAAAACTTTCAGTTTATTTAAATTTACCCTGGCAGGTAGGTTGAATTTATTAGGCTTTCTGTAAACTAACTAAATTTCAGAAAAAAAACAAAGAACCTTCTTTCTGTGTACACGCATGTGCATTCTGTCTCTACAAATCCCCTGCTGTGTCTTTATGTAAGTGATGTAGGGCTTTGGACATACATTGTGGCAGATGAAAACCAATCACAAAAAGATACATAGCAAGGCTAGGCTAGGCAAGATCAAATGACGATGGAAAAAAATGGATGAATGAAAGAGGTGTTCCAGTGGATGAAAAGCAAAAGAACAGCTTCTATTTAAAGAAAAAAAAAAGCAATAAACCTCTCATGTAATGTCTGCTATGTCTATACTGGCATCCCCTAGCATGATTTATCCCTATGTATGCGAGTGAGAATGTGTGTCTAAAGGTATGTGTCGAATAGCATGCTTGTGTGTGGCATGAGCAAAAGACTGTGTCATTCTCAGTGTGGGGTGTATCAGTCACTGTAGAGCAGCTATTGAAACTATTTAAGAAGAGAAAAGTCATTTATAGCCCCAATCTAATGTCCATTTTAGACACCTGGATCATTACAGGCTTTTTCAGTCAAATCACTGACATTTTATCTTATCTTTATGGTCCTCAGGGTTTGTGTTTGTAGCTAAAGAGGAGTGAGGAGAATAAGAGAAGAAAAAGGTAAAAGACACGAGTAGAGGGGAGACAGGAACAAAGTAGGTGAGATAAATGAGAAAGGGGGAAGGAGTACTTTATGTTGAGCACAGGAGGAAGAGGTAGGGAGGGGACATGAAATGAAAAGGAAAAGAAAAAGGAGGGAGGGAGAGACAGGAGGAAAATGGCTGAGAAAAAAAGGAAACAGTGACACCCATGGTGGAAATACTCTGCAGCTGTGTCCCAATTCCAAACTACATACTGATTCTAGGCAGGATTTGATCTATTCTAACTGGAAAAGTGATAAAATAAAGGCTACTCAAAACAGTCAGGACTAATACTATAAAAACCCTTGATTTTTGAGTGTGCTATTGATGGACACAATTGCCCAACTATGCAATTTACAAAGAAAATAGAGGAGGAATTGTGGATGGTGGTGAAACGCCATAGAAAACAACAAATAACTCTATATGTGTAACTGGCAGTGGCATTTTAAAGTTGCACTTTGATTGACCTGAAATTGGGAGAGGGAAACAAGTTTCTCTACTTCTCTAGCTCTGTTTCTGCCTTTCACCAGGTACACTTTCTCTTAACTCTTGCTGTTTGTCTCTGCATTGGAAAGAACTTTAACAGGCTTTGCTATCTATCTATCTATCTATCTATCTATCTATCTATCTATCTATCTATCTATCTATCTATCTATCTATCTATCTATCTTCTTGGATGTCCCTTCTCCTAATATCTCTGCCTCCCCTCCATCTCTCACTCTATACACACACACCCTCCTCCTTCATTATCTGTCCTCACTCTTTACCCTAAATCTGCTCTTTCTCTGTCTTCTTCCCTTTTCTCTCGCTCCTTGTTTTTCTTTCTCCGTCCCTTTATGTCTACCTTTTCCTCCCTCTTTATTCATAACTCTCCCTCACCCTCTCTCACTCTGAAGTGTTTTACTAGCTGCTATCCTCTCTAATAATGTGTGTAGAGCTTATAAAACTTTTATTATGGGATATAAAATACGGTTGTCGTGAAGATTGTCAAGAGTAGGGGGGGGGGGGACTGGAACGTGATTGGAGCAGTAGATGAGATGAACAGGTTGAACCAAGGACATATGTAGGGGCAGGAAAGAGTAAACTGCGATTGCTTGTCATCCTCTAAAAGGTCTTTAAAGCTCCATTCGATAATTGTGGCGTAGTGCTCTGGGTTGTAACATGGTCAGCCGATGATGCCTTTATTAACACTGTGATTTATTACACTCAAACTATTTTGTTCACTTGGAAACTTTACAAGCTGAGCTTAAAAAGCCAATATGTGAACATGAATCTGGCATATATATTTACGTTGATGCCCTGAAGGCTTGTTTCACTCTGGTAATATTTGTAAACCCTCGAGTTAAATAGGTATATTGAAGTGTGAAATTAGCGTAAGCTCCATAAAAACATATCTGAGGTAAGGAAGCTCAATATTCTGAAGTCAACTAAATTCCAGGCTGGGTCTTTATCTCATCTGTAACTCATGCAGTCTAATCTAATTAAATTTAGGATTTCCATAGACTTTCCCCAGGCTTAGATGGTAAAGTTGATTCATTCCATCATATTTCTCACTCCATGGAACTGGCTCACTGTGACTGCTGACATGGTCTGTAACTCCCAGCACCCACCAAATCAAATATACTTTATCCACAATATTACTTTTTTCACAGCGATATAAACAAAAATTTAACTGCAGTACGCACCATTTAATTTGTGTCGTATGCTAATTTGTCCGACAGCAGGAATGATAATTAGCGGTCAAAACCACCCTGTGGATGCACTAAAACACAGCACAGAGTCCATAAAATACTCAAAAGTACTGGGTTCCTGATCCAGTACAACCTTTATGAGTGAGTACATGTATGTCTCTTATGAGTGGATAGTGGATAGGAGTTCAGCACTGCAAATTAACTTTTGTATGATGATACACCTGAGTTTAGTATAGTACTTTAGTTTGTAGATATTATATTTTCAGTCCCTTCTGCGTCTGAAATGTAAAGTCCCTTTCTTGTATCTCTTCTAATTTGTGTGAAATAAAATTTGAATAAAGGGGATCACAAATATGTAGAAACTGAAACTTAATTTACCACATCTGATACAATTATTTCCATTCATCTCATAAGTCTACAGTTTGTCTATTATAATCTACTGTGTGATGCACTGCTTGGAGTTTGCATGCACCTGTACATGTCTGCGTATGACTTACCGAATGTAGTTTTTGGTATAAACCACATGCGTTGCAGACGTAGCCTCCATTAGCGTTCTTCCTCCACAAGGATGTCTTGGTGGTCAGACAGTTTGCACAGAAAACCCCACTTCCTCTGCGCCGCTGTGGATGAAGAAAGACAGACAACATTAGAGAGTGAAGTAAAAATGTAGATTAATAAAGAAACTTTGGGAGGAAGAGAAATATACAAAGTTATAGAGAGAAAAGAAAGGGGAAAAAAGAGAAAATGTTGACTTATGTTTTGATACCTTTTGTTATTTTCACACTTCTCAAGAACAATGACTTGGTAGTAAGGTTAGGAGCGAGAGAGGGAAAGAAAACAGACTGGCTTGGTGGCAGGGCGATGATGTGCTCTCATTTATCATGCCTAATGGGAAATCCTATTGTTCTCCTCTACACTGATTTTCTCTGAGTAGAACAAGGTTAATAAAAACACCAAAATACACTTCAATGAAAAAGAAAATGATCTAGTCGAGCTGAAAAAATTGTGTGTGTTTTAAATATGTGAGTATGTGTCTCTGAGAGAGATCTCTTGTAAGAGAGAGGTGTGAGATACTGCGGTAATTTCGTCAAGCACTACTCGACAGACATGGAAACGAGATGAGTTATGCTTTCACCTTGTAGCATAAAGTGTTTCAGTGTTTATCTGAACGGCAGGAGGTACTTTATAGGCAAGTGTTTGACTTTTACTGTATTAGTGTGCATATTCTCATACACACACACACACACACACACACCTCTGCAGTTCATGGAGCAATGGTGCATAGCAAAGTAGTATGAGCAAGGAAGGGTGGGTGGGTGGGTGGGTGGGTTGGTGGGAGGGTTGAAAAGGCCAATTGTCGTGGCAACGTGCTCCATCACAGTAATGAGCCAATCACAACGTTTCTCCATCCCATTAAGTCTCTGGCCCCATTCACCACCTTTATGACCCTGAAAGGACAGCATACCTCATCTTTCTCCACCACGACTCTGTCTGTTTCTCTCTCTATCCAAGCATTTCTTTCTCTTTGTCTCTCCTTCAAGTTTTTACTCATCATTGCTGCTCGTGCAAACTACATTTTTTTTCCATCCAGTCTCCTCTTTGGTTCTCTAGTTTACTTTTTAGTGTGTTTTACTGATTTAAATACTAGAAAGATCAGCATGTAATTCATTTTCTTCTTCACTGAAAAAACACACTGTGTTGTGTGTATTTCTGTCTTTCACACCTCATTATTGAACTCACTATGGTTGTGTTAGCAAATGTCTGCATACAGTATGTGCTTATGGCAAAAATCCATAACACACATTCTGTGTATCAGCCATCTTTTCCCCTTCTCGCTTTCTCTTTTTTCTCAATATTATCCCAATCTGTTTCTCCCTCTCCCTCCATCATGGACTTTGTGTCCACCGGGACCTTCTCCTTTCAGCGCTGGCTTCTTGTTGTTTTATGTTCATGACAGTGCTGAGAGCTAAGCATATTTTGGGAGGGCTCAGAGCACCCAGTGCTAGAAGTTAAAAACAATTCAACTTTTCACAAAAGAGTGCTGCACTTCAATCAGGCTTTCTGTAGTCTCAGAGCTACAGATGGAGCCACAACCAGCACCTCCACTGAGCATCTGTTTCGAACTGCCAGCTAAAAGCACAACGGCCCGGTGGGCACAGCACTGTTCAGTTTATTTATGCAATCAAATGTACAGCGAAGATCACAGCACAATTAACCACTTTACATGTGTCTGGCAACACATACCAACCAGAGACATGCATATATACGTCCTGAGCAATGCAATGTAGATACATTTGAATTATATAATTTGTCAGTTCTAGTAATAATTATTCAGAACTGCAACTCTGAAAAGATACTGTTTGAATGCTAACAACTTTTAAACATAATAGCAAAAGTCATATTGAACATCTGAGGCAAGAATCCATCATTTGCAGCACAGAAACAAGGAAGTCAGGTCCCCTTAAAGGGAAAAATCATTATTCAAAATGAATTATATGACTATCAAAATAGCAACGGATCAGGAACTGATTAAACATCTGTACTAGACAGTGTTTAAAGATTAACCATCAAACTCTACTGCCAGGGAAAAGTGGTTTAATAGCTCTTTTGTTTCCTTGCTGTGATTTTAGCTCATAAACAGACATTTATGATGACATTCTTCATACTGTCTGGATCAGGCTAGAAAATCAAACTTTGTGATTGTTCAAAGATTTAAAACAAAGACAAAACCATAGATGTGTTTATTTATACTGGAAAAACTTTGTCTATCAGTCTCAAAATGTTTATAATAAAACATCCTGTTTCCCATAATGTTGTATGTAATAAACACCTGAGCTAATATTAGACTCTTTATGGTACATGTGTTTTTGTGCAACTGACATCTGACAGCAGAGAACTTACATGATCATATCCTCTCAGTGGCACACTCAGCCAGAGTCAGTGTGTGTGTGTGTGTGTGTGTGTGTGTGCCTGCCTATGTGTATATGTTGCACACACCATACGGTCACCACATGTAGAGAGACAGAGCCAGGTGATTGATTGATGTACGCTTCCTGTGTGTATGTGTCTGTGTGTGTGTGTATGTGTGTGTCTGTGCGTCTAGCGTTGCAAGCCAAACACTGCATCTGTCATCAGAATTCAGTTTCCCTCCGAGCGCCCAAATCACTCACATATGGCCCCACAGCTGCCCCTCATCGCAACACACACACACACACACACACACACACACACACACACACACACACACACATAAACGCGCACACACACATACACACACCTGAAAATATGTGCTTCCACTGGCTAATGAAGGCATGCAAGATTTGGATGAGAGGCCGCAATCCAAGAAGTGTGTGTGTCTGTGTGTTGGTCATATCTTGGCTACTCTAAAACCATGGTACAAGGATAGCACAGCGTGTATGTGTGTGTGTGTGTGTGTGTTTGTGTGTGTCTGAATGTGTGTGTCTCTGTGAGAGAGAGGTTCAAGTGTCAATTACACAGGAAAGTGCAGAAATAGCCCCCACCACCTCCAAAATGCATGCGCAAAATTTGGCTCATGATCTCTCCCTTCCTTTTCAATCATCAGCCGGTTGGCTTGACAAGTGTATAAACGTACATGTTCACCTGCATACACACACACACACCCACCCACCCACCACACACACACACACACACACACACACACCCACACACACACACAAACACAAACACACACACACAGTTCTATATTTGCATATTTTAACATAGGTTTTAGTGGAACTATATCTCTTGGTGGCTTTGTTTATGTGCTAAGTGCATCGGTGTGTATCTAGAGAGTATTTGTGTACCAGTGCATGTTTTTCTGATTGATTGCTGATACCTGGCCTCTCCCACTCACCTCAGCCTGCAGAGGAGGGCTGCAGGTAATTAGAACTCAGGGTCTTAATGACATCTATTTATCTGCGGCCTATGATACTGTTCAATTAGCACCACCAACAACGCCCTCTGACACGCACACACACACGTGCTGCGCATGCATGGGTAGGCACACACACACACAAAAACAGAGACACACACACAGGAACACGAACGTGTTCATTACTCAGGAAATTTAAAAAGTCTTTATCAACTTCCTCCTCATCACACCAACAAATAAACTAAAGTTGATGTTTGGATACAAAGTTAGGTTTCTTAAGTAGGAAGTGGATTTGAGTAACCAATGTAAACACTGCTCTGTTAACCCCAGGCCTTATTCTGTGTCCGTTTTTTAAATCTTACTCGATAAAAAGACACGTAGATAATTTAATCCTCTGATGAAAATGATCAGTATAAGAAGTGGATTTACATCAAAACTATAAGATTGACAAGTTGGCCATATTTTTTCAGTCTCACAGTGCTCATGAAAAGGCCAGCACAAATTAAGAGTACAATCTACTCAGTGGCAGGTTGCAAATAAAACATTTATTGGTTTAATAACTTTCACAATCAGTGTGGTCAGTCTCTCTGCTCTAATGCACAAACAGCTCTAAAAGAGAGACCATTTCCCCTCGTGGCAGCAGATTTAATGCAAGAATGCATAAAAGAGGCTACATGACCTGACTGTTGTTAGTTTGGGAAAATAGGCTACATTTTATATTACTTGTATTCCTCCCTTCCCTTCCCTTCCCCTGTGTTTGTGAACAACTCCGATACAATTTTGATTTTGTTTTTAGACTTTTATGGGTTTGCACCGCTATGCCAACTTTCCATTAAATGGGTTAAAGTGATTGCTATCCTTTAAATTCAAGCAGAAGTTATGAGCTGTTTCTCAGTGACTTTTTCGTGACTCTGCTCATAAAACATACTAATAAATTATAACTTCATTCTCGAGAATCTGATTTTTATTCAACATCAAAACATATGGTGTAACCACACAGTGGCTGAACCCTTCAGCTGTGGCTTTGAGTCCACTCTGAGATTCTCCTGAAGCCATAAATTTACAGATGTTATACAAACTGTTTACACAGAATGGTCTTTCAGATCTTTATGGAAGAGCTTGCCGAAATAGATAAGCATCCACTGGTTTAGGTTCTGGTGCAATATTGACTCCCTCAAATGTATTTTCGACTCCATCTGCAACCAATATGCTGTGGCATCTTTAAACTCTGGTGGTGTAGCTTCACTTGAAATAATTTGGCAAGGCAGATTGGTGGCTTACACATGAGCTGCCGTATTTCAAAATGCTTTACATCCATTTTAAAAATAACATTCAAGTTAATTCTCTTCTCCCGGAGTATTAAAATATCTCGTTGTCAAGGACTTACCAAGACAGACAGCATATGCCAGTAGTTTGTACCACCGTTTGCTATGAATGTTTTTTTACAAACCAGCCACTTTCTACAAGCAGGGTCACATTTTTAACAGTGCAAATCTCACTTTGCAACAAAACAGCCATATGCATGGTGACAAAAAAATGTAACAAAAAAAAATACTAACCACCTTGAAGTTAAGTGACAAAATAGAGAGATACATAGAGAGGGAACTGCAGAGAGAGATAGAGATAGAGAGAGAGAGAGAGAGAGAGAGAGAGAGAGAATGTGAGAAAGAGTATAAAGAAATAGATTGAGGCGCCCTGCGGTCTAAAATAAATTTAAAACGAAGGCTTTCTAAACAAAGTCTTTCAAAATGAAATTACATTTAATTCACTTACAGAGTAAGTCGGCCATGCTTTTAACGCACACACACAGACAGAGACACACACTCACACACACCTACACACTTACATTGATACGCGCACTGACTTGCATTAAATCAGCGATTATTTAATCAAGCTAGAAGACTAGCTGGAGGAATTAACTAAATTCCATACTGCCAAGTCCAATATCCTATACACTGGATCAGTCTCTCGCTCTCTCTCTAATGCACGCACACACACACACACAGATGTAAAAAAAAAAAAAAGAAAGAAATAGACCTGTGCACAGGGATATAGGGATAGTTTCAGATAAAGATTCACCAAATTAATCCTCGAAAACACACACACACACACACACACACACACACACACACACACACTGAGAAGCATCTGGGACCAATCTAACAGAGACCCCTCCATAGGTTCTACCAACCATCAACTACTTGTGTGTGTGTGTGTGTGTGTGTGTGTGTGTGTGTGTGTGTGTGTGTGTGTGTGTGTGTCTAGGTCTGTGTATGTGTTACGCATATGGCTGCAGAGGTCCATCTGTGTGGTTTACTCTCAGACTACTGTGTGCATTTAAATTGCTTCTTCTAATAGAATAATTGGGTTGGAGTTGAATGAATTTAAGCTGAACTGACTCAGAATTTATTCTGCTAGTTTATTCTTATTCAACAAGGAAAAAACAACAACACTTAGAATAATAATAACCTATGTATAGTTGTATACTAAGCAGAGGTACAAACGGTACACGGCTGCTTCAAAAGTTTAACAGGCCAGTTAAAGATTGTTAAAATCAGCAAGGAGGAGCAAGATTCAAACAATCTCTGATTTTGGGGGAAAATATTATTGAGAACTGAACCTCTGCTTTATTTCAAGCAAAGAACCGCTCTGTTTTTCAGTTGGAAAGTGGACACAGTCCAACTGCGACCTGCAATGTAGGGTTTCCTGCTGATTATCTACTCGGATGACAATACCAGTGAGGCGGGGAGAAACTAGTACGGCAGCAAACTTCCAAAAATGCCCTGGCTATGGTAACTCTGTGAAGGGGTGAAACTAAACGACTCCTTATCCCTTCAGGAATCAACAGACATTTAAAAAAAAAAGGATAATGATTATGTATTATAGGAAAACACACTTGCCCTGTTTCTAAGAATGCACGAGCCCTCCCACTGAACTCTCAGTGATAGAGTTGGTCGTCAGCAGCCAAGTAGTAGCTGAATATCAACACTATCAAAATGTCATATGGATTTCTGCGGCAGTAAATTGCAATGCTACGTGTAAGCAAATGGAAAAAAGCTTGAAGCAGAGGGAAACTTGCTGGACGGGAAATGGCCGGTCTGTGTCCTAACACAGCACCCACTGCCCAATCACACGGAGCATGACCTTCAGCTCAGTGTGCGACTGCTCCGAGCTCCCTTCTGCACACAGCCTGCAGCTCTCCTCTAACAGTCTGCTCCAGCAGCCCTCACGCTCCCAGCACAACCATATCAGTGCAGCACATTCAGCAGTATCTCCCCTCTTTAGAGGCCGCAGTGACAGAAGTTGAGCAAAATCGAATTTAAGGACAAAAAAAGCTCAGCGATGATATGAGACTGTTTAAAAACCAAGACTGGTGGTGGGGAGCGATCACGAGGAAGTCTCAATGAATAAGATCCATCCTCAGACATTTAGCTATGCAGCGTGAGCAGCAGCAGCAGCAGCAGCAGCAGAGGAGCTGGAAGGTTCCTGTGCTGCGTTAAGATGCTGGATTTGTATTCATCTACTGCAATAACACTTGCGAGGGTATAACTCTATATAAATGCAGTAGATATACAATGATGATACAACGGTGTTCGAGGCAAAGCTCCGAACTGAGTATGTGTACTGATTGAAAAGTTTTCGTTAAACAACTATCTCCCTGACTACAATATAAAACAGGTCAAGGTCAACTTAAATGATCAAACTTATTAACATCTGTCACCTCGTCATGGAAAAAAGTTCACTTCTGCCAAGATAATCAGGTGTAACAACCCCTGTATCCCTCCTGCCTTGGGCCTCTATGTGATGGTATAAGCAGGAGGAAAGTGATGATTGCTTGTCATTGATTGGTGTTGATGGCCGTGGAGACTGCGATAATGATGACGATGGTAATTTGTCTTATCCTGCTGGCCTCTGTATCAACACCTCATATTGGTGGCTGTCAGTTGTTATGCCTCTCAGTCTTTAAGGTTGCTTTTAATAACTTTTGCAAGACCGTTTACCCAGCGGGACAAAATAAAGTTGAAACCGAATAAGTGTGTTATGTGCTGGATTGCCATAACAGAACATTGTAAATAAACAGTTGCTCCATAAATATAAATAAATATAACAAAAGTCTCTTCACAGCAGTGGGGCTGGGTAAGGGAGCAGAAGACACAACAACCCAGATCCTTAGTTAATAAGATACTACAGCACACACACACACACACACGCACACACACACACACATGCATGCTCAGCTCTTTGTGAGAGTGAAATAAAAGGTGTCAGCTTTCACAACAGCCCTGTCATTCTGGGTGTGTGTCTACCTGTGTCGGTGTGTGTGTGTGTGTGTGTGTGTGTGTGTGTGTGTGTGTGTGTGCGTGCAGAAGATTGAGGAGAAGAGTGTCAGCTGAGTGTCTAATAAAAAGCAGCAGAAAACACCGGAACAAGATGACTTCACCATGACACACACATCTGCACTTGGCACAAAAGGAGAGTGAGGTCACATTGTGGCCCACTTTCCATCCTTTCAAACTCCTTTCATTCTTTCACACTTGGCTATCACTCTTTTCCGGCCCTTTTCATCCCTCCTGTGCTCAGTTCGTACAGTAGTTACCACCCATTGTTGTGGAGCAGCGAGAGTCTCAGTTTCTGTGCAGAAAATGTGCACGGCTTCGTACACAAACACAGACCCGGCCGCACTTAAGCAAAATCCTATTTTCATTGATCTAATTTTGATAAATGATTGCAGTTGCATCGACTTCACAGTTGTGTGTTCTGGGTAAAAGCCTGATAACCAGTGAACTGTAGGAGAGAGAGTGAGAGAGCGGGAGGGAGGAAGAGAGTGCAGGAGAAGCACATTAGCAAACAGAGAAAAAGAGGAAATCGTTCCACGTTGATCTAATTTTGATAAACAGCCTCAATGCATGCAGACTTGGGAGTCCATGGACCTGGAGATCAGGGTTGTGTATGTGTGAGTGTGTGTGTTCGGTGTTCTGTACGGGTGTGAGTGCAGTAATGTGTATTCATGTGTCTCTTTTCTGTTTGGATCTGAACTACTGATATCCAGTTACGTGGGATTGTATTTATCATGCAACTGATTCCATAAAGCTAAAACTTATCATTTTGATAAGATAACACAAGATATACTGTGTGTGTGTGTGTGTGTGTGAAGTCTACCTGATTTAACCTCGTGCTTTCTTTGTGCAGTGATGGAGCATGTAATACACTGCGAGGAATGAGAAACAGAGAGCAAATCCTCAGAGCTCCTTTTTAAAGAAATGTTTTCACAAGGTAATATAATTAACCTGAAACATAAAACAATCTAGCATTGTTTGTATCAAACCTGTTTGTGTTTACACCTTCTCACTATGTCAAAATGATAGCAAACTGAACAAGTTGAGAATTAATGATTTAGAGCTGTAGTTCCCAACCTGAAGGTCTGGTCCCAAAAAGGGGACCTAAGATAAATCTGAGGGTTACTGGATGATAAAAAATAATTTAAAAAAATCTGTTTTTATTATTAATATTTCTTTATTTTGTGCTTTTTTTTCTTATGAAATACTCCATAATGTCACCTGTTTAGGCGTCTAAAATTCCTACAAATGAAACAAACTAATGTCTGTGATAGTCAGAAGTAGACATGGCTTCATTTTAATTAGCGACAAGCCAGGACAATTGATAATCAGTGATAATGTGCATGTGACATTCAATATAGAATTAAAAGGAATTAAGCTAAATTCTCATTATAAATGAAAATCGCTTTGCTTTTTACACTATAATTGATAATTTGTATGTTTCTGTGAAATACATTTTCTTTATAAAAAAAGGTACATGTGCATTTTAGTGTTTAGAAGTTTTTTCTTTATCTAAAATTATATTTCCTTCCTGAGAAAACTTTTTATATATATGTGTCTGGAGAGCAGTGACCCACTTCACACTGACCAGTAAAGCACCATGTCTGTCTATGTGTGTGTGTGTGAGAGAGAGAGAGAGAGAGAGAGAGAGAGAGAGAGAGAGAGAGAGAGAGAGTGAGTGAGTGAGTGTGTGTGTGTGTGTGTGTGTGAGAGAGAGAGAGAGAGTGAGAGAGGGGGGGAGAGAGAGAGAGAGAGAGAGAGAGAGAGAGAGAGAGAGAGAGAGAGAGAGAGAGGAGCAATGAGCTAGTGTGTGTGTGTGTCTTCATGGGAAGGCCCTGTAGGTTGACATTAACATACTTTACTGCAACATGCACGCGCGCACACACACACACACACACACACACGAACAACTTGCACATAATCCGGTGTGGAAACCAGGACACTGAAATCTTAACTCACCCCACTGCCCAAAGGGAGAGAGAGAGAGCATAAGGGAGCGCGAGAGAGAGGGCAACATACAAAGAGTAAGGGGAGAAAGAGAGACAGAGTTATTATAATGTGCATCCTTAATACCTGTGGTCTTATCCACTGGTATTAAGTGTCTTATTAACTGTCTTAGACTGTATTTTATTGTTTATCTGAGAATAGTTCAGTGGGCTGATTCCCACACAAGACAGACCCACATGACCCATTCAGGTACTGGTGGGCTAGAAGCTAACTCGGTACTATTGCTACATTGTAAAACTGTCCGTGCAAATTTAAAATCAACAATACCAGAATACTGTGAGTCCAAATTAAACCTAAAACAATAAACTGTGCCATCTAATAAAGGACATTTAGGGAATTTATTCAGTGCTGAGGATGTTTGTATGTATTGTATGTTTTCTCTCTAAGTAGGGCTGATGTGTCATCTTAGAGCCTAAATTCAGAACAATCTTATCTGTATCCAAGTTGATGCTTGACATAGAAAATGTACATTCAGTGTTTAAAAGGTGGCTACTACTTTAAAGTTAAAAAAATATATATATACACACACACACACACACACACAAACACACAAAGTATTTTTGAATAACTGTTGCAGCTCTGAGGCTATATAGTTACACAACAACGTTTGACATTAATAATTAAAACCCTCCCATTTGCATCACTGTAATAACGACTGTGAGGTTTATGTGAATACACATATTTTTAAAAAAAAAATCAAAATGAGCACATAATGGCCTCATGCCAGAGCAAGGCTTCCTATTAGGGGAAGTATTTTGGAAGAATTATAGGCAATTCTGCATTTCCTATTACTGAAATAATACATAGCATTAGTAATGAAAGTTGCTTTTACAATGGTTTCTTTGCTCTGTGCATGCAGAGGTGCTTGGAACTCCCAGATGTCTGTATCATGAAACCCCTCCCAGATGATACCCTCTTAAAATGAATGACAATAGTAATGACATATCACCCTGTCATATTTCACTCTCTCCTGATTTAAACAAAAGGTTCATTAACAAAATGACATATTAAGCTCAGTTAGAATCCGTTACATCACTGAACGATGCCGTTCAAACTATGATGGTATGAATTATGATGGCGCTAACCTGCAGGGTAGTCACAAATGTTGGGAAAATGTGGTAATTATCTGACCCATTGTACTCTGGTGGTTAAGTAATGGCCAGCAGTGTCGTACAGGGAGAAAGAAATAAGACATGCACAGATAAAAATAAGACATTAAACTTTGCATGCAGTAAGCTGATCTGACAGGCAATAAACTGGTTTATAAAAAGCCAGAAAAACATTTTTTTTAAAAAGACACAAACCGGCACAAAGACATTTCTCTCTGTTAACGCTGACATGAAAGCAGCCTGTTTTCCAATTTCCTAATTCTCCATTTTGGAGTGATGGTAACAGCTGTTTTGCTAAATGTTTTAAACTGTTGTAATTTAAACAAGGTAAGGATGTGCACAAATACACACAGCAAAACAGAAATACATCTTAATTGCTAAACGACCTTGGACAGGAAAGATACCCCTACTTGAGGAGAGGAAAAGAGAGAGATGAAGGGAAAAAAAAGAGCGTCAGAAAGAGGAGGAAGACGTTAAAAAATGATTGAGAAGAAAGAAGAGAGAGAAAGAGACAGAGCAGTAATTCCAACCAAACTGCATAATGGATGGCACTTTAGAGTATTACACCTCTAAATGACCTCACACACACACTGCCTTGCTAAATGACTTTATCTCCCCAATTAGCCCTAGTGGAGAAGAAGAGTAAGGAGGGGAGAAGGGGTGGGCAGGATGGAGAGGAAAGGGAAGGGAAAGACTAGTGAATCCACAAGTAGAGAAGAAATTTTTCACAACATCTCATCATATTATAAATTCCACAGAGGTCCAAAAAGAAGAGCTTTCTTTAATTTATGTTCCCACACTGCAGAATGAATTATTGTCTGTACTTTTACATTCACCAATCAATTTGTCTGCCTGTCACCCAGTTTAGCGGTTTGTCCACCTATTCACCCACCTGGTGACCTGCCTGTCTGTTTCTCTGTGTGCCGTCAATACACATACTGACGAGTAAACACGGCATTTATAGCCATAGCAAAAAAAAAAAAAAAAAGAGTGAGAGAGGAGGTTGGAGGGTTCATTTCTTTGGTGAAGTGGAACATTTCCAGTCTCTCTCTCTCTCTGCCTCAGTGCTGCAGGTCTGCTGTATATGAGCATGTGTGTGTGTGTGTTAGTGTCAGAGGTCATGGTAGTGGGAAATGAGCAACACTGGGTGGGCACAGAGGTCAAGGTGAACGCTGAGCAGAGGAAGACACAGGGAAACACACGTACCACAAACACACACACACACACAGCAGGATGTGCTGGACATTACAACTGGAGCTTGCACACAGCCTTTACAGCACATGACTACAGACACACACAGAAAGGAACAGGTACTGAAATATAAGGTGAGCAACAATATTGAAATTCACTGTTACTATGAATTCAGTTCAGCTACACTTATGTCTGAATAATAAATTAGTTATTAATTGTTCCAGAAAACAATATTTATTAGTTGTTTTGCTAAAACATTCAAAGTATTCAGCCATCGAAGCGAGAAAGCTAAACTTTATATTTATATCTATTTAACAGATACAAAATGGTGTAAAAATAGAGAAAATGCACACAAAACACTGTAACACTGTATGCTCCAAAGCCCAATGAGCAGTTCAGCAACTTCAAAGTGCACTGTCAAATTGAAGCCAAAAGGACAAATGATAGGGATGGCCAGCTCATTAAGGCCCACTCATCAAAAAGCAGAGGCCATATTGGACTCCCAGCTAAACAAATGAACAAAACTTCCACATTATAATGAGAGCAAGCGTTTGCTTAAATGCGAGAGTAAAAAATGTTTGTTGAATCTTAAAAGAAAATGATGAATTTAGCTATAAAAGTATTTATGCCAGTATTTCTGACTTTATAATCAATTTGAGCATGTCAAAAACCAACTGCGAAACTGCCTTTTTTTTCTCCTCCATCTTCACCCTGTCAATTCAGATATCTCTCTCTCCATCTCCGTCAGTCCTCTGATGGCTCCATCTCCATCTATCCACCCAGTTCTTCCTCCGTATTCAGTCAGCAGAGGAAGCAATTCACACCAAGAGCACTACTGCCAGGGATAAAGAGTGCCTGAAATTAATGAAATACTATGACCTTTAACCATCATTACTGTGGAACTGACAGCCCTGTACCATTTCGTTATGCAAGCCTCAATATGACTGCACAGAACCGTCAGCAACCCTTCAGAATATTGTAGAGTGCTGTTGACTGTACGCTGACATTGTCCCAGAGCAGTGTCAATGATGGAGAAGTCAGTTTGTTGAGTAGGTGCTGCTTTGTATGATCCACCAGGTTTAAGTGTGTGTGTGTGTGTGTGTGTGTGTGTGTGTGTGTGTGTGTGTGTGTGTGTGTGTGTGTTTGTGTATGTGTGTACGTGGGAATGCATGTTAAGGTAACGTGTGTATGAAGTGCTAAGGATAAGGCTAAATTATTATTTATGGGGAGGGACTTAGAGCTGGTGACACTATTACACTTTTTACTGAGAGAAAATGTTCACAACCTTGCTGTATGTATACACAGACACACAATGAAAACGCATACAGAATGTCCATGTAGTTACAACACACAGTTAGTGTAATTCCCACATAAAAAGCAGGAGAATTTAAAATCGGCTTGATATTCTCATAAATAAAGGTTTGCCCTCAGCTTGCTTGTTGATCGGAATACCTCCTGACCAAAAAGTGAGCAGGAGGAAACTGACTGTGTGCAAGCTTGACAGGATAACGTGTAAGGATTCAAATTAAAGGAGTGCATCCAGACTGGCTAGAATTATTATCAATTATCACTATTGATTAATCTGTTGATTGTTTATTCTGTAACAACATTAAGAATCTACAGTAATGCTACCAGCTCTGAGAGGCTAAATACAAATATCAGTATTATACATACTGTAAAAAGAAGTGCTCACATGCTAAGGAGGATGCAGGATGTAATGATGTTGACCATCGTAGTTTAGCATGCTATGGCACTAGTATCTCTAAACAAATGAACGAGACAGAAATAAAATAAATCAAACTAAACCCGTCTTTGTTCGTCTTTCCACAGTCTTTCCAACAATCACCAACTCTGGTTCGGCCAGAATAAACCCTTTAAAAAGGTCAGTGTGTAGGATTTAGTGGCATCTAGTGCAAATTGCAATTCCCTCGCAAATGGGCCCATCGAAGTACATCCATTAAAAGTGCTTGTTTTTGCCTGACAACATGAAGGAAAGGATATCATAACTCATAATAAAACTCAGCAAAACCATCTATGTTAGTGATTCCACTGTTCCGGCAATCACAAACTCTGCTTTGATCACAATAAATCCTTAATTCACGGAGGAAGATGAGAAAAACAACAGTTTCCGTAGCTCTACTCAGCTGCATGTGGAGCAGCTATGTAAACCAGAAATAAACCCAGAGAGAGGCTGCGATGGCAGCACAGGGGGAGGCGTTGGGAAGTTTATCTGGATATTTTTATACTTTTACATTGTGAAAACTTGTCATATGAGTGTGTATGCACATTGAGTGAGGGGGAAGGGAGGGCGAGGGAGAATTCCAGTGTTCGTGTGACTGAGTCTGAGTTTCTTTGTGTGCACTTGTTCTGTGTCACCACTGAGGCTCCAGCGATGCTAAGTGGTGCGACCAGCCAGGGGCCCGTTTGACACTTTCCACCTTGACAGGCCCTTAGGGTGGAGTTAGAGCCTAACACATCAATATCTGAATTACTCCAACTCCTTCTCCAGCCCTTCCTCCCCTCATTCCTCTCTCTTTCTCAAAGTCCTTTCCCTGCAGTGGGCCACACTCAAACACAAGCTCAATGAAAACACACACACACACACACACACGCTCACGCACGCGCACACACACACATATTCGGGGCGTTGATGGCCATGCTCTAGCTGTCAAGAGTTACCGAACAGATCAGCTACCCTCCAAGGACTGTGTGTCTGAGTGTGTGTGTGTGTGTGTAATCGATGTCTCATCTTTGTTCCATTTGCTTCAGACAGCGCCATGTATGATAACCCTCATGTTATCAAAGAGAAGGCGAGAGAGAAATGGTTTCTTAGGGAATATCACCTGCCGTCCTATTTGTTGAGGGTTTTCCTATTGTGCTTCAGACAACCCTCCATCCACTGAGAAAGCAGCATAAACACGTAAAAGGTGTCCCATCTTGCCTCAAACATTAGCTGTCACTTTATCTGAGGCCTTAATTGGACTTTCACACATGGCCCCTGCCATATAGTCAGATCTCTCAACAGGTTTCAGACCTTGCCAAGAATTAAGCTCCGCTCTCACACCTCCAAAGGACAGCTGCTAAAGCTAAGGTCAGATCTGGAATCCCGACCTACATTGGGATCTATTCTTCTATTTATACTCACTGCAATCTGTAGCTTTTGACCATGTCAACAAACCCACAGCTCCAGTCTCTATGCATTTCTTCATCTCTAATGGTTTTAAAGGTCTAGTGTATAACATTTATTGGCAGAAATGTAATATAATATTCATAGGTATGTATTAGTGTACATTCACAATAAGAATCGTTGTGTTTTCGTTACTGAAAATGAGCCGTTTTAATCTACAGAGGGAGCGGGTCCTATTCCGTGGAGACCACCATGTTTCTACAGTAGCCCAGAATAGACAAACCAAACACTGGCTCTATTTAGGGCCTTTTACAAGTTGTGCTGTAGTTTCTCTGGTAAATTAGTTTATATACTGAAAGTACCAGTTGTGATTACAATAAAGTTACATTATTTTAGAAATGTAAATCTTTGCTACTCTCATAGCTTTAACTATGTAAGTGAATATCATAGCTTCATCTCAACCACTAGCTGGTTGGATTGTTCAAGGGAGGTAAAAAGAAAAAAAACAGCCACACTGAGCAAAATTGATTAAATTCAAAAAGCCAATAACAAAAATCCTTGTAATAGAAACAGTGGTTGAAGAGAACTACAAAGCAGACTTTTTCATTTTCAGTGAGAAATGGAACTGGGTCACTCAAGGACGAGGAATCTCAATTTTTCTCTCTGTCTATCTCTTCTCTTTCTACCACCCCTGCAGAAAGCAATCTGTTAGAGAAAAGAAACAGAAAGATACAGAGAAAGAGAGAAAAAGAAGGAAACTGGGAGAAAGAAACAGGGAAAGAGAGTGAACAAATTATTGCTAGTGAATAAGATTTTGTACTAACAGCTTGATATTATTCACCATACCCACACACACACATCATTCATCCGGATATAGCCTGGGGGCCTGACTTATTCTCCTCACACTGCTACACACACTCTCATAATGAGACACACACACGCTTGTACACTCACTAAAGACACCTACAGCTGGCAAATACTGAGAGTTTCAAAGTGATGGTTAGCACCTAGTCATTACCGAGAGAAGGAAAAAGAAAAAGGGATAGAGGAGGGTGATTGAGGTAGACGGGGGGTTAGAGAGAGGGAGGGAAGGGAACACAAAGAGAGGAAGACAGAGAAGGGGAGATGCTTCTGTGAGTCCACAGCTTTTTTGTTATCCTTTCATTATTTTATCTCCTGCTATATCTTTTTTCCCCCCATCTCTTCACGGAGAGAAAACAAATAAAAAACAATAGAGACACTACAGGTTGGAGAGGGGTAAACAGAAAGGGAGCGGAGGAGGGATACTGATCATTTCCAATGGTCACTCTGACACAGAAATACAACACAGACATACGAGGTAATATCAAACGTAACGACACCCCAAAATATGTTTTACACTGCAGCTGAAACCCCAAACAGTTGGGCAGTTGGTACTGTGTGTCCATTGCTTATGGTGTCTTACATCACCCGAGTCCCTCTCTCTTTCTCTCTAGCCGCAGTACGTGCAATTTTGTAAACATGGGTTATTAGTTTGATAAATTTGTGCAAGGAGCCACAGCTCATTGCTCCCTCTAGTGGCTCAAAACTTCACTTGAGGATGTACTGTCATAGATGAGCTACATCCTTTCCACACACACACACACACACACACACACACACACACACACACACACACACACACACACACACACACACACACACACACACACACACACACACACACAGAGTTCAGGACACTGTGGGGCAATCTTCTCGATTTCTGACAGGCCAAAATAACTGATTCCAGATTTCCCATGCCGATAAATATCCACAACAGTGTATTGCAAGTACAGGTGTGTGTGTGTGTGTGTGTGTGTGTGTGTGTGTGTGTGTGTGTGTGCTGTGCGTGCATGCGTGTGTGTGTGAGAAACCTAAATTGAGATTAACTGCTTATGTTAACACTACCAATAGACCTACAATAAAGTTTGTAAGGCAACACATTTTTTTCCTGGCAGAGACTTTCCATTTCTTCCGGCAGGTGTCAGGTGATTGACAGTAAGCAGAGCGGGGCGTTGTGGAAAGAAAAGAAAAACTCAACAGAAACCGAAACAAAACCACATTAAGGCTTTGTGTGTTGGATTATTACTCATTACAATGCTGTTTTTTTTCACGCTGAACATGAATGCAGGCAGAAAAAGGTTTCTGAAAGTAAGAATCTAGTCATATCTCTAGCTATGCTTACTGTAGGCAGATATCTGTAGCCATGATATAAAGACGTGGGAAAACAAGACGCTTGGTATGAATCGAACAAACATTTACTAATTATTTAACTTATTGTTTAAAAACAGTATTTTGTATGCCTTTTGTGCAACTAGTTATTTAATGTGAAATATCTGAAACTATGAAATATGTATTTTTCTGACCAATATTGTGATCGTGATTTATGTTGTAATTATTATTCTATAAATAACACTACGGGCCTGTGTTTGTGGTCCAGATAGTATTACGATAAATGATTGTTCCATTGTCACAAACTTAAATCTTATTTCTACATTAATAGAATAGATAAAATATTGCAGTTGCTTGTTGATGAGAACCTCCCGGGTTCAGTCAGAGAAAAGTCTAAATAACCTTGCCAACTGATCAACAGATACATTAATATATTACATTAGTGATATAGTGACATTACTCAATAATATTCAAATACTAAAAGACATTCAGGAATGGGGTTATATTTATTGATGTCAGATGTGACTAACTTACCATAACTTTCAATCTATACAGCTGTTATGGTTTTGATATCAGATTTACCACCTTAACTGAATACTAGGGATGCACAATAATTATTGGGACGGATGAATTAGCAGCTGATAATGGGAAATTTATAATATAAATTATAAATTAAATTACAGCCGATAAATTATTTGTCCATAATAATTTATTTTAAATTCAATTTCAAATGCAAGAAGATCAACAGAGCAAGTATTGTAGTTTTTTTATGTACTTAACTAGAAAAAAATAAAACATCTGAAGAGACAAAACTGTTGTTTATTTTTGTTGTATTATCAATAGTGATGTCAGTTAGATTTGGTAAGAAGAGAGAATATTAAAAAAAATCCACCTTTACTCACTACATCTGAGCCTTTTCTTACCATCGTGTGTGTAAAAACTACAGGATATTAACTTATTTTTAAAATACAAAAGGTGAAAGTACTGGTTATCTTATCAGTTGGGGCAGAAAAGCAGGTAATTATCGGTTATTGTACCGGTTGAAAAATAATCCATATTGTGCATCCCTACTGAATAACTAATGGCTGATAGCTGCTTGAGCTAACATTAGCTTCACAGGCTGACAGGACGGACTGCTTCACAGCCATTCACAGAGTTTTAAAGGTGACAAGCTTAAAACGATTATATCATTTGTTCAAAAGTTCAACTGAGAGATTCTGACTACTCTGATCACCATCTGTCATTTACACTTGCCGGGCTAATTGTTACCTACATGTGCACTACTGACAGGAGGAGATCTTGTGGATGTACACAATGACTCATCACTCTGTGGTCTTTTACGAACACGAAAAAGACAACACTCACTCCTCCTTTTCTCAAAACTCAAAAACTATACTGAGGGGTGTTCTTTCTTCTGAAAAAGAATGTGAGCAAACCGAACCACGACCAAGATTTTTGGGGTTTTTTGGGCCAAATCGCACAATTAACATTTGTAAACTACAGCTGAGTAAATTTACTGGTGACAGTTGTCATCATGGCCGATAAAATCAACAGTCGCCGACTGAGCTTTTATAACTTAAAAGTTATGATTGAAATTGTGGTTTCAAAATTGCACAAATACAGATATAAAAATGGTTAATGTCTCAGCCCTCTATGGCACATACTGTATCTCCCCTCTCTGACTAGGGCCACGATACAAAACACAATGGGACTATTGATTCCACAATACTGCCAGTTATCTGAAATCCACCAACACAGATGATCAAATAGACCAGGAGCTGGACATCCTGGACACAGATGGAGTTAAGAGCCTGTAAATATATAATGGAACAAATTACACAGCAGAAAACTGACTCTTGTGTTTGCTCATACAGCATGCACATGTGTGTAAAATGTGTGTGTGCGTCCATGTGTTGGCTCTCCATCAGCTAGGTAATAAAGTGTTAGGACGAAGACAGGAAGCAACACACGTGCACACACCCACTAACCAACCAATCCTCCCATACAACACACACACACACACACACACACACACACACACACACACACACACACAGTGAGCAACAATGTTATGACAATAACTCTGAGTTTTACAGCCCACTGTAGCTGCACATCTGGATAACATCAGGACACACAGGCACAGATAAAGAGACACACACACACACACACACACACACACACACACACACACACACACACACACACACAGAGACACACAAGCAGAGTAAGCGAGAAGTACAGAGATGATGTCGAAGAAGAGAGATGGCCAAAAGAGAGAGCACACACTCACATACTGCCAAGAAAAGAGGCAAAAATCTTGTTTTCCTCCCGCTCTCCCTCTCTTCCTTCCTCCCTCTGTTTTACCCCTCTTTCTATCCATTTCCTCCTCATTCTCCCTCTCTCTCCTTCACTCTGTCTCTTCTCTAATCCTATACGACAGAGACACAGAACACAAATCTCCCTGTTGGCAGAAGAAGAACAGCGTGTTTCTACTGAAAGAGAGAGAGAGAGAGAGGCAGACGAAAATGGAGAGAGAGTTTGAGAGAGAGACAGAGATTGACTGTTGAACACCAGTTGAAGTGATTTATGAGGTTGGAATCTGTGCTGGAACATATGTAGACACTGCTTGTCTTTTCACACACACACACACACACACACACACACACACACACAGAGATCACACTCTTTACCCAAACTGAGTGTGTGTCTAGCAAGCTGCAGGTTGTTAGTTGGTGTACAGTAGACAGATACACATTGTGCAGTCACACACTACATCCTCTGTGAGCTACAGCCATTACAAGTGAACTGCACTGCACGCAAACCACACACTTGTGCACACGCGCGCACACACACACACACACACACACACACACACACACACACAAACACACACATAGGAGTATACTGGCAGGCTAAGGCAGTTACATTCAGTTCCTCTGGGGAGCCACATTTTATAAATCATTTGAGTTACGATCCAAAAAAACTTTACTAGAAAAGCATCCAACCTAAAATTATCTTAATGAGAAAAATCAACCAAGACAAAAGAATACCACAGCCCTTTTCAAAAAATCACATGAAAAATACGGCTGACCTAATTCTTTTGGGGGTTTACTGTTTCTTTACTTTGATCGTGGCTGTTTTCGTTACATTTGTGAACATTACACAAAGACCACACTGACTTCAACTCTTCAGCAACGTTTCCAGTTGTTTCTGCTCATAATAACGCTTTTGAAATGAGTAATGCATCTATTAGACATGCTGTGTTACGTGTAATAGACATGCAGCCAAAACAAATTACACATTCAAATATTTTTATGTTTACGATCATCATCAAAAATTATATTACCACCAAAATATAAGAGTTTCCCTCACTCGTCTCAACACTATACTAACAAAATAGCTACGCATATCTTGTAATTAAATCTTTACAAGATGACTGTACATTTTTCCCTTTTATACTTTATATAAAAAGCCATTTCAGCTACAGCCCTGATTAAGACTGCTGAGAAAAGTGCATAAAAAACATCTTGGTTTAATGTTAATGTACACCAAATATTTATGAAGTGGCAAGGTTGACCTTTGGAGGCTGCACTGTAAAGCACAAGAACAGCCCTGAATATTTCATTAGAAGGCCAATCAAGTGTCTTTCCATCCGACTTGTGCACTTGACGACTGTTTAAAAGAAATCTGACCATGGGTGAGAAAGCACCGTGGTATCTACTTATGTGTTATTATCAATTTTATGAATATGATCTCTGAACAGATCTGAACAGAAAAAATAAAAATATTCAGGGGGGATACTGTAAAAGCTTCTTTAAAAAACAGCTGTAATTAATGCTATTATTACAGAAGCTCTGACATAGAGAGAAAGATACTGAAGGGAAGGAGAGGAAACGAGAAAGACAGAACAGGGGGAAGGGGGCAGAGTGAGGAAAGAAAAGTAGAAAGAAATGTGGAAATTATGCTATCCATTTCAGAGGAGACAGACAGACAAAAGGAGGGAATAAAAGACAGAAAGAGATCAACAAACAGAAGCAAACATTTTTGTAATGTGATGTGTAAGAATTAGTAGATTCTGTTACCTGACTTTGTCTCTTTTCCTTCCCTTTCTCTCCCTCCCTATCAGTCTCCCTCCCTCGTTCCCATAGTAATCATTCAAACCTGATTGCTCTGATCCCTCTATTCTATTTGTCATTAAATACAAGGCATACACACATACACAGACACACACACGCACATTACCACGCATGGACACACATACACACCAAGAGACAGAAACAAATGCCATTTAATCAAATCTTATAAATAAATAAAAGGGTTTTTTATTTCCCATAAGTCCATCTGGTCGCCTGCTTCTCATCACACACACACACACAGAATCTTCATCTACTGGTCAATAAAGCTCTCTCTCTCTCACACACACACACACACACACACACACACACAAACACACACACACTCTCTCTAACTGAAAGGCACGGATGACCACACACATTGGCCGGTGAATCTAAATGTAGATGAGTTCAGTCTGCTAGAACGACTGGCGGCAAGAAGAAACCTTTATCAAGCAAATCTATTTGTTTTCTGTTATTTCACTCACTGTGTTTGACCAACCCATCAATCGGTTTAACAAAATGTTATCGACATGTGTGTTTCATTTAATTTCACAGCACTTTGCAATTTAGTTAAAATGTGAACTACAGTTCTGATGCAGTGCGCCAGTACCACACTATTGTCAAATTGCAGAGAATAGAAATAGAACTAAACTTAGGGCACCACATAAACACAAGCCAGAAAGAAAGTGCTTCATACATTTATTTGCTTCTTATTCTTCTTTGATGGATTATACCTTTCAAGCAAGTAGCCGTCTCTGTTATTCCTTTCTTTCTCGTCAGGAACAGAATGGGATAATTTGAAGTCTGATGCAACACAGAGCAGAGAGAGTAAAATATGTGTATGTGTAAGTATGTGTATGTTGAAGTCACCTGTATTTTTATTTTTTCTACTAGACTACACCCATATTGGTGGTTAACCAAAAGCAGACATGGCGTCAGGGCTGCTGTACTTTTTCAGATCTGTTCCACAGTTACAATTTAGGCGACATGAATCAGCTTTTAGCCCGAATAGTTCCAGGTGCTAAGGAGTCACAGGAACTAAACTTAACATAGTTTTGGAGACGCTCTGACCCAGTCGTCGAGCCATCACAATTTGGCCCTTGTCAAAGTCGCTTAAATCATCATGCTGCCCATTTTTCCTGCTGAGGACAAAATGTTCACTTGCTGCCTAAAATATCCCACCGACTGACAGGTGCCATGATAACCAGATAATCAGTGTTATTCACTTCACCTTCCAGTGGCCATAATGTAATGGCTGAACGTCGGATAAGACATAAAGAATTATTAATGAAATGGATACCTTAGGTTGTTTTTAATTTTATCGTAAACAAGATAAATGCTAGGCATACATACTGTTTCATGCTTGTCAGTGCCGTCTAGTGGATAACATATGTAATGGAGATACTATTTTAAAATGATTGCATTTTTGTACTGCAATTTCTTTGTTTGCTATATGTCAATATCATTTGCAATAGGCTAATATTGACCAATATATTGGCCTAGAACAAAAAGGCTGAGAACTGATTCAAACTTCATCTATAGAATTACTTTTGGCTGCAAATAATTGAACCACTAAAAAGAGACGTGCATTCAGTCTTCCCAGTCTGTAACATTGTCAAACATTTACCACACTTATGGGCCAATGTCATCTATCGTTAAAAGGAACAAGAAAGAGGTATCATGTTTGTACGACACTGTGGATTTTTGGGATAATCCACAGCCTGAAAATCTGTGTGTTTGACATTCCAAAGGTTTGATTAATACTGAAGGGAGAAATTGAGAAATTGTGTCAATCCTTGTCTCCCAAACACACATCTACACATACACTCACACACTCCTCCGTCCTACCCTCCACCCCCCTCCACTCTCTCTCTCTCTCTCTCTCTCTGAATGAATCGTTCCTTGTCTCTGAACTGATGGAGCGATAAAGTTGGTTTAAACAGCCGTAGACACACCAGCACACAGTGCCGAGGCAGGAACATGTGTTTTACATCAAGAGCTCCCAGCTATACAAGAGCTAATGTTACCGTCTGTATGCGCGTGTGTGTGTGTGTTTGTGTGTGTGTGTGTGTGTGTGTGAGAGAGAGAGAGAGTGTGTGTATGTGTGTCAGAACAGGAGTGCAACATGTCTTTGCAATCTCCTATCAGCTTTTAATCTCCATTCAGCAGAGAAGGGGAAACACAGAGAAGCAGAAAGAGAGAGAGAGAGAGAGAGAGGAGAGAGAGAGAGAGAGAGAGAACAGGCACTCAGTGAGAGAAAGTGATAACCACTCAGTGAGAGAGGGGGGACACAAAATTATCCCGTATCTCTCCATCCTCCCATTATTCATTTTGTTTTGCAAGGCTCCTTTGCTTTTTCCCTGCCTCGGGGAGAGAAGGACAGAGCGAGCAGGAGTTGTCTACTTTGGTTTACGTGTGTGTGTGTGGGTGTGTGATTTAATTTTTATTGTCTGAATACTGTGGGAGTTGACGATTTTCATTTTGGCTTCTTATGTTTCTTAAGAGGTTTGCGTTGCAAGCAGCAATGTCAACATTCATTCCTCACTTAGTGCTTGCTCGGGACTCAACAGCTATTATTTAGCTTGGAATGGTTGACTTGCTAAAAGTTTGTTTAGACCTTCCACAGTATTGTTGCTGTCCAATTTGCAATGTTGCAGCCTCTCTGACGTTCATGTTTGTTTTATGGTTGTCCTGAAGAGCTGTCTGTCCAAGAAAAATAGCACATGGATGCGGGGTCTGACGTCAGACCTCATCAGCCCACAAACTCATCCTTCTAGTTTAGCTAAAAATACTAATTATCAAATGCTGGAAAACACAAATATTGATCACAACTACCACCTTTCATCTAATCCTTTGGCCAGTAACTGTCTGTACAATCACTCCAAAAAATGTAGATACTTTACTAAAAACACACACAAACGCAAAGGTGGTGAAAGTGTAACCTAAACCTTGAACATTACAACATTGAAGACCTTATAATAAGATTAAGAACTCCCTAATAAGAGCAAATCACTACACGTTTTTCTCAAAACTATATCACTAGTTATTGCTCACACCAGAGAATGTGATTTGTTCCTGATTATGGAGCGGGTGTAAAAAGTGTGAAATGCTGCTGCGGCTTAATAATGTTTAAACAGATTGGAAGCGCTAAAAAGGGGATTTTGGGAACTCGGTAACAGAGATGCACATCCTGTCACTCAAGTCTCCCTTTTTGGGGAAGTTAACGTTATAACAAAGTCAGATGGGTTTACTGCATGAGAACAATCCAGATCATACCAAGTAAGCAGTTAAAACTGTGTCTTTAAGGGGCCGATCCCACTGAGATGCATTGCCTGCAAAACCATTGTTTGCCTGTGTGATCGAGTATCTCCAAGAATCGTTTCAGCCCTAGTTGAGACATAGTATTTTCAGACCCACTAGTCTCGATAGCAGTATCTATAAGCTCACACCTTATTGATTTTGGGGGTTTTGAGAAATTTGGAAACGGGTCCTTATAGAACCACGTCTCCATCCCCATCCCTATTCACAAATACTTTTGGATATAGAGCAGTGATACATGGAATGAGCATCATAAACAGGATTAATTGGTGCTTCATTTAGTTTGATTTCTAACTCATTTCAATTGACTAACTCAACTAATGTCTACCATACATTTAGTCTGACACTCTCACCTTTAATAACAGTTAGTCGGAAGTCGAAATGCACACTCTATATGATCCAGTGCAGTTTTTTCAGATTGCAATTGTGTTCTATTACTAAAACAAATATATATAAAACTATAGATTTTACAGTGCAGACAATCTAGAAAAACACTGTATACAATATAGACAACAGGCCACACACACACGACAGGCACAGAAAGAGAGATAGCAATCTCCAGCTCAAGCCTAGCTACGCAGATAGCAGGCTAACATAGCAAAACACAGCAGACAGGATACATGCTGATGTTGCAACACATCCTGTGGCCATCAATGTGCGACTTTAGGTAGTATCTGAATGGAACCATAACCATTTTCATATGTTGCATCTGCAGGTCACACAGTTTGACCAAATGCACCAAGGACGCTGGTATTTAGTAGTAGTAGTAGACTGTGTAGGGGTGTAAACTGCTTTTGTTCAAGAGGAAAACTTGAACAACAATATGAAATGTGATTTATTTTGTCAGAACAGCAAGATGGAAAAGAGGCTGGTGAGACAGCTCTGACCGAATGATTCTGCAAGACTTAGACATGAGTCTATAACTGAAATGGCTTCAAATATCATGTAGTGTAAGGTCAGGAAAACTCCTACACAACGACATTATGCATCACAACAGTATTCAGCTTTGGAGGCTCTGGAGGCAGATGTGAGTTACTGCTTACTGTTGCTTACTGCAGAAACACTGATTTTGAATACTGGCCAAGTCTGTGTGTATGTGTATGTGTGTGCACACTTTCAGACCTTATTAGGTTGTACTTGTGGTGATGCTTAACCCCACTCAGAGCTTGGCAGCTGCTCCCCTTTCTCTCTCTGTCTGCCTTTATTTCTCTTTACTTGTTCTCCTTGTGTCTTCCCTTTCATATTCCTGTTTTTGTCGTCTCTCCCTACTCTTTCTGTCTGTCTGATTTTTACTCTTGTCTCTTCGGTGCTCTATTTTCACTCTGTCTCTCGTCCTCTGTCTACTGCTCACTCTCTTGGTGGTCTTGAGGTAATATAACACTTGTTTCCTGGACGATCTGCAAATAGAGAGCTTTAAATAATGGTGATCTTTTACATATGTTCATCTGTTTGCAAGGTGTGTATATGCGTGAGGGTTTGCAAGCTTAATACTTATTATATGTATATGTGTGGCTGTATGTAACTTTTACCTAAGGTTAACTTAGCCCCACAATGTACCTGCAATCAGTGATTAAAGGTATCATGTGTAGGTCCCTGCTTGTTGTTTGATGTGCTTTCATTCCGCACCATTCCCTGGGTTAACAGTTGGTGGCGGTAATGTGGCAAGGCACAGCAATGCCCCAACAAAAGCAGTGAAGCTGAAGAATTTGTTAACTAGAAAATGTTTAGCGTTCGGTTTGTCCGTTCTGGGCTACTGTAGAAACATGGCCCTTCAACATGGCAGACTCCATAAAAGGCGACCCGCTGTGTCTGCAGATAAAAATGGCTCAAAACCCAATGATTTGTTATTCAGGTGATTATACACTAATGAAAACTTCCTCTAAATATTATATTCTATTTCTGCCAATAGATCCTCCTAATTGTTACACACTGGACCTTTAAATGATAATTACAGTCGGTTATAAACTGGGGGGGTATTTAAAACGGATAGTTTGGGTAGCGATTATATGCATACGTTTTGCTAACCGGGGGTTTGTAGGATTATCTGACTGGTCATGTTTTTCTGACTTTTGTTTTTATGCTGCCACATTCTAAGATCTCAGGAATTAACTTGATGAGCTGGTACAGTGTTGTTAATCACGGATAGAAATAGCGACCAAACTATGAAAATAAGACCCAAGTCGTAATAAACCTGAATCAGGTAGATTTTATAGAGAGGGAAAAAGTTCCTCTATTCCACTTCTATTCTTCTGTCAGTCTCCCATTTATTGTCAGCGTAGCTCTCCTAGAAGAATTGCACATTAAAGCTGCGCGTCTCTGGTCTGTGGCTTTGAGAGAGAGAGAGTTGTTCTTAATCAGTGAGCTGTGTTAGATCAAAGGAATAACATGGATCCACTTTCAGAGAGGATTTTCTCCCTAAAATGGGTTTGGTTATCTCAGTGACCTGAACCCAAACTGTAGGAATAAATGCAGGACTGGAAGTGGATCCTATCAAATAACAGGAGAATATACAGTTACAGTTGGAAAGATGGATCATGGTTCCAACATTTCTGAGAAAAAGGGAGATAAGGGTGTTGTAATTGTGTTGATCCGGTACGAGTGGACATATGAGGCCAGTTGCAGTGTTTTCCTCTAATGGGAGACTTATACAACCAGACTCAGAAGACACTGAAAGGGTTTATGTGTGTGTTAGTTTTTTGAGATCTTAGAAGAAGTTTTTCCAATGTTTAGATGTGTAAGCAGCAAAATTATAAAGACGACATGAAAAAAATGCTGAAGGACACGTGAGCACAGCAGTAGTTCAGAGTGACACGCACACCAACACACACCCACAGGGGCATGCGTGCACACACCCATTGTTTGGCTGCACCTGGTCTATTAAGGAACAGGATAGATGGGACTAGGGGACCTGACTGTGTGAATGTTTGTGTCAGAGCGTGTGTGTGTGTGTGTGTCTGTCTGTACAACTTCGGAAGCCAAACATCTGCAGCAATGACGCACCTTCAAGCAACAGTGCAAGTAACAGTACACACACATCATGCAAACACATATACACGAATTACGCAATT
>NW_026136723.1:18395428-18577928 GCF_905237075.1 Dicentrarchus labrax
CATAGCTTCATTTTACGGAATTGAGCCACAAAAAACAAAAAAACAAAAAAAGAAAGGAGAAGAAAATAAAAGAAAAGGAAAGCTATCGAAGACAAGAAACCCTTTAAACTGATATGTTTAACAGATGCACATCGTTCTTCATTAGGTGTTTCTGCTAAGTAGGACATTTTTACATGACATGGCTTGGATACACTGATGGATAAAAACAGAAAAAAGTCATTTGTAGTCATTTGTCAATCTACTTTTCATTTACTAGAAGCACTTTTACATAAACTGTTCAGCATGATTTTTTCCAGCCTCTTTTCTCTCGTCAAATTACATCAGTCACTATTACCAAGGCAAAAGGCCCGATAGTGTGAAAGAGCCTCAGATTAAAAGAAGAGATGAGGGAAGGAAAGGAGAGATGAGCCAAAAGACAGAGGAGAGGGGAAGGCAAGCAGGGTTTTCAAATTAACTATTGGTCAGGGGTCAGATGGACATTTAATCTAACCAATCAGCTTCCTAATTACACAAGTGCTGCCAGAATGGTGTACCCAATGCATTTCTGTGTGTGTGTGTGTGTGTGTGTGTGTGTGTGTGTGTGTGTGTGTGTGTGTGTGTGTGTGTGTGTGTGTGTCTGTGTGTGTGTGTGTCTGTGTGTGTGTCTATGTGTGTGTGTGTGGGGCTGGCTAGAGTTGCGTGTAGAGGTCTTGTTGTAGCAAAATGATCATCTGGCCTCAATATTGGTTCCATGTGTGAACACAGGCATATGCACGCCTGCATGCACACACATAAGCAAGTGCGTGCACACACACATATAGCCTGTGGTGAATTGCTCCCACCTTACACAAAAGAGAGAGAAAGAGAGAGAGAGAGATTGAGACAGAGAGATAGACCAACAAAGAGAAACATACAAGGACTGAGGGACTGGATGTGCGAGCCATCGCAGGAAAAGGAAGAAGTATAAAAAGAACACACACATGCATGCACACCTACATACACACACTTCCAGTAGTGTGTGTGTAAGTTGATTGTAACAGTAATTGATGTAAACGTCTAAATTACAGCTAGGAGCTAAAATAACCACTGTGTTTTACCGTTGCCATGTCGACATGATGAAAAACACCTGGTTGGTTCACTGGCGGGGAGGGTGGAACATCTGTGTCATGGGCGCCCAGCTGAACCAATGAAAAAGCTGTGTGTGTAAGCGACATGCGTGTGAACCAATGAAATACTCACTGAGAAGAGACAATATTTGAACAGACGGCATGTTAGTCTCAAGTCAAACTAATTATATAATTTTATATTCTATTGTGAGATATAAACTACTGCATCATACAGAAAAAAGTACCGTTGGTTGGTTCTGTTTTGTTGGTGAAAATGCATTTCACATCAAGATTCATGTATAATCTGGAGGCTGCTGCAAAAACAATCTTGAATGCTGTTTTTCCTACTTTGGTGCCAGATTGGTGCGTTTCTCATAGATTGGACAATTCACTGAGTGCCAGTAAAGTTTAAACAATCACAGGAAAGTGTCTTTTAATCACACTAATCCCAGAAGGCGTAATTCCTCGTCTTGCTGGCTCCCTACCTCAGGAAGCCCGACTGCAGGGATAGCTAAGCAGCAGCAGCAGCCCTGGAGCAAATGGGGATTCGGTGTCTTGCTCAAGGACACTTCAGCAGTGGAGATACAGTCAGGCAGAAAGGATTGAGCCTGAGCTCTCAGTTGAGGGACATCTGACTAATAACTACACCACCCTGCTGCCAAAAAGTAACCCAGAGAAAAAACCACACTGCCAAATCCTGGGATTTTAAAGTCAATTTAGTCTACTTTTCTATGACTGATGACTGACTTTACACTTTTGGAAGTGTTGTGTGATGTGGTTAAAAGTCATGTTTCCCAAGCAGGTTGAGAAGGAACATTTGACTTTTTATGTTCCTTCTAACCCGAGTCGGAATCAGTCAATCAGAGAATTCAAAGCGCACTTGAAAGGAGGATTACCATCCAAACACGAGCCAAGATACAGTCAAGCTAAATAAGCTACTTCTTGATTAGTGTGAGCCTAAAATGCCAAGCTGTCACCTTTCCTATACGCATGTTGTCAGCTGTAATGTGTGTACGCTTTGCATGTGTGGAATACCCAAAATGGGTCTAAATGTGGTTAAAATGGTGTAATTTGTTTTTCAAGCCAAATGTAATATTGCAGCAGACAATGAGACTGCTGTGGACTGTCACACAGCGTAAAGCCACACTTGGGTCATAACTGTGACACACACACACTCCCATCAAGCAGATACACGCATAACACGCACGCCTATCCACCGCTATTTCCTCAGACAGACACACACACACACACACACACACACACACACACACACACACACACACACACACACACACACACACACAGGTCAAAATTACAGCAAACAGGTTGTCTGGTTATGTTTCTGTTACACTAAACAGCCTGGATTTTATACACTAGGCACACTACCACACACACACACACACACACACACACACACACACACACACACACACAGAGACACTTTTCTCTCTTTCCAGCATGACTGTTTATTTGAGTCTGTGTCCTGATGGGAAATGTGACTGCTACACAAACAAACTCAACAGCCCAGGACAGACAACTCTGTCTGAGTGTGTGTGCGGAGAGAGTGGGAGAGCAGTTTGGTGAATATCAGTATGTCTTCCCTTTTTCCGACACACACACACACACACACACACACACACACACACACACACACACACACACACACACACACACTGGACCTCAGCAGCTAGAGAGAATAAAGAGAGCACTTTTAACGTGTTCCATGAGGTACTGTATACAGGATACTAACAGTCTAAGCATCCTCATCTTTATAAGGATATCTGTAGCAAATGCACCTTTCATACTGTACTGTTGTATTGATGTTTAATGGCATTCAATAGGTAGTTGTTCGCAGCTGGTATTGAAGGAGTCAGTGGAATATGCAGCTTAGTGGCACATCAGTGGTTGACTGAGCATCGAAACCCTACAAGGTTAAATCTTCCAGATCAGCAATTAAAGAAATGAAACAACCAAGGTCAAAAGGAGTTTCAATCATGACTATCACTAGCAGCTACATTTGTGATCAGGTGCCACTCATTTAGGTTATTTGTCACCGAGATATGTACTGTGTGGGATATTTTAAAGCTGGAAAGTTAACTTGTCAGCAATCTAAGACACTTTTGAAATTACTACAAAGATATTTTTGCCATTTCTGTGTAGGTTGACTTATACGAAAACAGTGTTATATATCTGTGATAATATCAGCTCAATGATCAGTGAGTTCCATACATCAGATTTTTACCAAAAGTTAATCAGTTCTTTGCTGCCCCCTGAACAACTTTTCCAGCCTTTGAAACAAATTGCTTTATCACTACATTTCATTTTTAGAGCACTTTTCTTACATCAAAAAGAAACAAAGTAATAGACCTAAAAAAAAAAGAATTATACATTAAAGGCAATTTGAAGAGGCTGCTTTAATGAGTTTATACTGTGAGTGCAAAGGGCCAGGAAATAGAAAGACAACATTCAGATAACACAGCAGATCAGTTAAGGAACACAATTTAAAGGTTAAATCACTAAAGCTTTCTCCCTGTTTTTGTCTTTAAAACAGCATTGAGCACACAAACACAGACACGCACACACACACACACATACACATACAGACTTGAGTATAAGCTCCATAATTTCCTGTAGCGGATATAAAGTGATGTTAAATTATCAGCACGGAAAATAAGTTCAATTCATGCTTTAATTTCCTTACAAAACACGCACACACACTCGCACAACCACGCACAGACAGAATGCAAATGCAGACACATCGCACATAATTAAGTACACAAGCGGTGGAAAGCACACACAGATGCGCATGTACACTGACACGAATGAATTTGCGCAAGGAAGGGGGGAAGAAGGGAAATAGAACGCAAAGTAATGAGAACTTTATGGAAATGCAGCGTGTGTGTTTCTGTGTGTGTGTTGTGTGTGTCTTTTAAACATAATTAGCTCCGTCGGGCAGAAATGTAAACGAGAGGAACTTTAATGAAACTCTTCTCTGATCTGCTGAAAGCACACATTCCCGTTTATCTCTCTCAGTTCGTCTCTCTATTTTCTCTGTCTGTCTCTCGACTCAAATGGAATTGAATGTCACGCATGGGACTTTTAAAACCCCCCGAAGGTTCACATTTCAGTATTGCATTATGACCACATAAGATGAACACAATTATATTGTGTTTGTAAGGTCACATCGACAATTTCTCCCTCTTGCTTGCTCGAGTCCATTTATCTGCTCCTCTCTCTGCTGTCCTTGAGGTGGAATTCCCTTTGAAAAACACAGCCTGGAATTTATTAGATGATCTAAATTTTGGGTTCGATTCACATATGTTTGGGTATAGTCACATATGTTCACGTATGTTTGGCACATAGGCGGGCCTTTCTCAGCCCTACTTAACTCGAAAAACCACCATTACTCAAAGTCTGTCTCATTCCATTTATAAACTAAAACGTCAACCAAGCTTTTACTTTAATTTCATCTCTAAACCTTGTTCACTTTCTATCCTTGCCTCATGCAGTCAGTCAAAACGTCAGAAAATAACATTTCAAACTGAGAAAATGTCTTCAATGTAATAAATCACTATGAAAACAAAGCCAATAGCAGGGCAATGTCTCAACACTGCGCAGCAATTATAGATCAGGCCTTTCAAAAGAAAATATTCTCTCCTCTCTACAAAGCAAAAAGCCTCCCATACCAGAATACTAACAACTCAGATCCTGTGTGTGTGTGTATTTGTGTGTGTGTATGCCTGTGTGTATGTGTGAGGTGTGTATTGATCTCTGTGTATCAGGTGAGTTGTCCTTTGAGGAAAAGGAGGGAAATGAAAGAAAAAGAATGGAAACAAAAGGAGAGGAGAGACAGATCGATGCAGGGGAGAATAGAAAGAACAAGTGAGGATGAATGAAACCCAAGCACACACACACACAGACACACGCAGAGTCGCACACAGCCACATAAAGAAAAAAAACACACACATACACACGTGTTAAGATGAAATATGACTTCGGCCATTTGTTTCTGCTTTTGTCTCTTTTTAATCCTTTGCTTCCTCCCTACTAACGCACTCCCTGCATCCTTCCATCATCGCTCTTCCTCCTCCTCTTCCCTTCAACCCTCCCTCTATCCTCTCCTTCTCGCTCTCCCTCACTGCTTCTCACTTGCCATTTACAAAGAGTCAATTTGTATTTCGGGTGGATTCACCTTTTGTAATTCAGACTCTGCCCTGTTGAGTCAAAGGCCGCATTTAAATTGAACTAAACATCTATGTGTGTGTGTGTGTGTGTGTGTGTCTTTAAGTGTTGATATATGCGTGTGCGTGTGTGTACTGAGCTATTTCAGATGATCCTTTGCATTAGTGCCCCTCCCTTACCCTGCCCAGTGATGAGTCAACCTCAGCCTGAGCGTGTATGTATGCATGCGTATGTGTGTGGGATTTGTGTGTGTGTGTGTGTGTGTGCCATGGAAACTGAGAATAAATATTGTGTAGTGAGAGGAGAGAGATGGAGAAAGACAGCAGCAAAGGCCATATCTTATGAAGCTATTAAAGTAATAAGTCATTTTCAGTTTCCCCTCTAATAAATTGTTAAACTGTTTGTCTCATCCGTCTCTCTCTTCCTCTTTCTTCTTTTCACCTTCCAGTGCTCACTATCTTTCTTGTCTGTTTTCTCTCTAACCGAACACATTAACTCATTGTGCTACAAAACCAACAAAAGTGTATTTTTTACTTTAGTGGGGAACACAAAGTTTCCAGAGATACAAATAATCGCCATTTGAATTTGGGGGAAAGGTGAATCCCATGTCCTTGAATGGTGCAGCCATCAAAAATGTTTATTCTTGGGTTTGACCATTTCCCTCCCTTTATGAAGAGTTTGAAGCAAGCTGGTACAGAATGTGTATCATACCCTCATAAAGTGTGAAATAAGATGTTTCTTCTACATTTAATGCTACTAAAGAAGAATTCAAAATGATCCTTTGCTTTCTTTTCAGAGGTTAAATGAGAAGATCCATGTCAATCCTGTGACTGTGTGTTAAGTATGCAGCTAGAGGCAGGACATTGTGAGCTAAGCTTAGCTTAACATAAAGACTGGAAGCAGTGGGAAACAGCAAACCTAGCTCTGTCCAAAATGAATACAAATTAACACGGTATAACGATTTTAGGGAGATGAATGTTGGTTACTATAACAATTTTTAGGGGGAAACTAAGGGACTTTTTTGCTACGCACTTCTATCTGACTATCTTCATCTCGGTTTTCCTCCCTTTCACTCTCATGCATGCAGTCTCTCGCTGTGTCACACTCTCTCGCTCTCTCACAGACACACACTGCCCCACCCATGATAATGAGTAAACCTCTTGCTGCCACACCCTGCCCAGTCTGCCAAGTTGCTGCCAACACCTCACACACACAAACACATGCACGCACATACAGACACACATGCAACAGACCCATAACTTGTACAAAGGAGCCATACACTCAACTCACACACTGATATGTCCATATGTACACCACGGACTCCACTCTCACACTCAATAATACCACTTACATAGAGCCATGTCAGTGCTCTGACACCACACACACACACACACACACACACACACACACACACACACACACACACACACACACACACACACACACACACAGTTCAGTCTATTCTGATCTAATGTGATCATAGCCAATAAGCTCTGCGGTGCTGGCAAACCACAGTCTGTTCCTGCCAGTCCATGACATCACTGTGAAGTGAAGAGCATTGTGGGCCACAAAGTACGATCGGGGAGCTGACTGACAGGTGGTAACCATGGGAACTGTCAGTTTGCCTCCTCGTTGCTGTAGCAACAGGCAAGTTTCTCGGTGTTGTGAGTTAAAATTTAATTTAAAAAAAGATGAATACAACTTATGGGAAAGGAAATTATGTCATGGAAACACACACACGAACAAAAGCTCACAGAGATATGAACACATGCAAGCATGTGGGACATGTTTTTAGCCAGCGTCAATCTGCATAAGTACTCTAAATATGATGGAAGCATTACCGGTGTCATTGTATCTGTTCTCTACATGAGGTCTAATCCTCACATCTGATTCAGTGGAAATGAAGATGATGGGTTATTAACAGAAGCACTTTGACCACTAATACTCTCAGCAGGTTGAATCAGGCTATAGAGATCTAGCTACAAAGGCCTTCATTCAGAGAGCCAGAGCCAAAAGTTAAAATCAAGGTTTAAGTGAGGCAAAGAAGAAAGATTAGGCTGAATGAGAGAATGAGCTGAATGTGAACCAGAGGAATGAGATATGTAGGAGGGTGTGCACCTTACCCGTAGCAGGGACTGGGACTCCTCTTTAGCAGCACCTCCTTTTGCCTCCTGTCCTCCTCCACCTCCACTCCCTCCTCCTCCTCCTCCTGTATACTGCTGAGGGGGCATCTGCATCTGTTTCTCTCCCCCACCTCCACCTGCATTGGCTCCTCCTGGTCTCCCTCCTCCATACAGCTTGGCATCTCCCAAAAACGACTTGGTATCTCCCAAAAATGACTTGGTGTCTCCCAGGTAAACCATGCTAGGTGAAGCCATGCCTCTTTTCTGCTGCGAGGCCTCATGATTTGCTGAAACAAACGACAATGAGAGGGGGGAGGAGAAAAGAGAGGGGCTTCCACCTCCTGTTCCTCTTTCTACTCCTCTTTCGGGTCCCATTCGCTCCTTGGGCACCCAAAGTAAACCGTGGGCCTGCTCACTTCCTCTTTCTCCCAGTCCTCTTGTCTCCCCAAGAACCCAGCCTTTCTCCCGCTCTCTTTCTTTCTCCTCAGCTCCCTCACTTTTTACCACCCCTCCTGCCTCTTCTCTGCCTCCCTCTGCTAACCGTCCCTCAGGCGGAGCAAGGGAGTAGAGGAGGCGAAGATCCCCCTTGCTTTCTTCTTTAATGGCTAAGGTAGAAGGAGCTGAGCAGCCATTAGCTGAGAGTGTTAACGAAGGCGTCAGGGAGGTCGTCAGTGAGGTGGGTAAGGAAGTTGTTGTCAGTGAGCTTAATGAGGGAGAGGATTCATGACAGTGGGCCGAGTTAAAATGGTCGAGGAGTGCTGACGAATCAGGAGCCGTGAAGTCACAGCGTCGACAACGGCAACACGCGTGGACACGCCTGCAGAGAGAAGAAAAATCAGCGAATGAATTATGCACAATTAACAAATTTATAAAATATAATAGTTCTTAATATTATTAAGAAGTACAGATGATTACTTTCATTTTGCATTAGGACAATAATACTGCTTAAATATTCATAGGTTTGCAATACCCAACTTGACCTCTTGAAAAATAGAATTTGTCATTAAGGGTCATCTGAGACAGTCACACTAAAGAACAGTCACAGTAATGAGACCAAACATAACAATTTTAAAAGTCAATTCATCTTGAATTTCATCAATTTGAAATGTAAAACGCATTCCTTGCTTATAGCTTTTAATGGGCTGTATATGACAAGCATTTATAGCTTTTAATGGGCTGTATATGACAAGCATTTAAAGAAAATTGAAGAAACTCCCTGAATTGACTAAATTTAAAGTGCACTTGTCCCTGCTTGATTTTCTCCAACCACTCAGGTAGAGTTTCACCGAGTCTGTGGCCAAAAAGTTACTCAGTGTTCCACTAAATCACGCTGAATTAGGACAAAACTGTAAGGAATGTAAATGAATCTGAATGACAAGAAATGAATCACCCATCAACAAACCACCTTCATTTCCTGTTGGCAAGGCCCTGAATGACCAGCAATATACACGATACACAACATCAGGGTTTTTCCTGGCTCCGAAAACAGTTTCGGTGCTTCTTGTGCAGGCCAATGAGCAAAATCAATCAACCATCTATACCAAGAACTTGGACTCCTGTTTGTGGTTGCTCATGGTGGACCCACTGTGTGCAGCTGCTTTATATTTAGGTATATAGGAAAAATATTAACAAGCAGCTGTCAAAATATACATAAATGAATATACTGTAGGAATCAGTCTGTCTGTCTGTACTGAGATGGTCTTATTATATATAATATATATATATTGATTGATTATGGTGGAAAGTAAACTTTTTCCTCTTGAAAGACTAACAGCTTAACAATTCCGAGCTGTCCTTCAAAAGGTCTGTAACTGTGACTCAAAATATGAATAACATTTTTCTATTTATTATAAAACCCTGCAATGTGGGTGTTTTATAACACTGGACTAAAAGCATGAAAAAACTGTCATTGAAAACATATAAAAACTATCAAATTGTCATGTTTCTGTTATAGCATCTCTCATGTGTGTGGAACCCGCCGCAGTTCCCCATGAACTACAAAACAAAAATACATATACATATAAAAGACTGAGCAGTGCACACACACAGATGGACACCCACACAAATAGTAAGGATACAACCAGAAATATAACTTTTTCAAGAACATACACTCTCTTTCTTATTTGTCATGCATTTGACATGTTTTTTGCATGACTGACCGGGAGAGAAATGGTAATGATATGTAGGTTCAAAGAAATAAAAAACTATGTAAATAAAAAAATTAATTTAAAAAAAAGTGCAAATCTGTGACTGTTCTCCATCTCCCTCTCTTGTTCTCTATCTCTTTTTCTCTGCATATATTATTTGGTTCTGTCTGTCTATTGAACTTTATTAGTTGATAAATTAAAATAAATGCCTTGGGTAAAGACAGATTCCAGATGGGGCTTTAAACGGCATCTTGAGGAGTTCAGAATGATCTAGCTATTTGTAGAAATTTGCAAAAAAAATGTGTGAGCAAAGTACACCTTGTACCTAGTGGACTTAAATGTCTCCAGATGCTGAACAAAGACACAGTGGCCTCTCTGTTTGTCATCACCATACACACCACACATGCATGCATGCATGCATGCATGCACACATGGACTGTTGCACTTACTGACTCATTTACTTACTTGCTTGCTGTGCCACTGTTTCTCTCTCTCACACACATACACGTTCATGATAAATGAAGTTTAAATCATTCATTTTACACACAAACTATTCTGATCCACCTTCACACCGAACACTGTCTACAACCACATCCATCTCACATATACTGAATTAAATGTTCCCATGGAAAGTAAGAACAGGGAAGTTATATTTAGTATGGATGCATTAGAAAATATCAAAACAGTCTGAATACAAGGGGGTTTTATGAGCTGTAAATGTTGCTTGGGTTCTTTGTAAACTAAAAATTTATTTGTTTGATTTTATTTCTTTGAGAATATTAAGCTGGCATCACAAAAGTATGGAAACTCACTGCATACTTTTGCCCTTGGAGTTATTTATTTGTAAAGCAAAAAGGAGACATTTGGAGAAAGATTTTTTAAAAGATCTTTTAAGAATCTAAACTAATCAACTTGAGAAATTCTCTCTAAAGATCTCTTTTTTTTTGCAGCAATGGACTATGTGCTCTACAGAAGCACACATACTTGTTAATATAGCTCACTGCAGCTTACATGTTTGGTTTGCTTCCTCTGTTTGGATAAGAGACTTTTAATCTGTGACTGGTCTCAAGAAAGCCCATTTAAATGCATTTGATATGTCAATCAAGTCTTACCCAAAAGTCCCTCAAATAACAAGTCTGTGTTTGGGGTCACAACCCCTACATGCTCTGAGGTCAATACACACCTGCACATAATGATGTCTACAGACACAGACACACAGACACACACTGAGACACACAGAGACAAACACACAGACACACACACTCAACAAATGTTAATAATTATAGTCGGAACAGTATTTCTGCAATACTAAATGTTTGAGAATGAGCTGCAAACATATGTTTAGTATTTGTAATAAAATGTCTGATATTCTGTTTGTGCAAGAAAACGCACATTTTGCCGCTTATTCTGAAGCTTTAACATAAATTACCCAAAAATACTGACATTGTAATAATATAATTCACATTCTCAGCTTTCACAACAAAGGCATATGTTAGTAAGCTCTTGCTGGTGTACGTCTGTGCCTTATAAATGTCACAACCTCAGTGAGGGTGTTTAGATGTAAAAGTTATAAGGGAGATTGATTAGTTTGTTCCTCCCCAACACCATGGCCCTTTGTTCTGAGCACCCTATAATTAAATCCTGGATTTTGTTTTTTACAACTTGGCCTCGGAATCCTTTTAGGTTTGGTTGATTTTAGTGGTGGTGTGAAACTTTCTGGCTTTATTTCAGTTTTATTTGATTTGAGCTTTGAGATTTAGAGCTTAGATTTTGTTAAGGACGTGAGTGGACTGTTAAATCCCCTCCAAACTCTCTTTCTTTCTCTCTCTCGCATTGTCACCCTATCTCCCCCTTCTCTCCACTTTCCTCTGTGCCTTTCTCTAAGTTTCTCTCTCTGTTTCTTTTCTTTCATTCTCCTTCCATCATACAATCCCTTCTTTCTCTTTCTACCTTTTATTTCCTATCTGTCACTTCATCTCTTCCCCTTCTCCTCTTCTCGCTTTCTCTATCGCTCCCTCTTCTTCTCTCTGCTCTCACTCTCAAAATGAATCAAACTTTTTAATCTTTCATTGATTTGTAGCAGAAATCTCGCTAAAATGGCTCTGTCAGACTGTGTGCAAGAAAACAAGAACAACTTGTATACTATGTGAGTTTGTTCGTGAGCGTATATCAAGAGACAATCCAGATCAGCAATATAGATCAATGCTTAAATAGCCACGAAGATTTCAAACAACTGTCTTCAGTTCTGTGTATCTCTCTCAGTCTCTCTGTCTTCAGCCACAACTTTCCCACACCACCCCTCTCTCTCTTTCCCACCCTAACTTACTCTAGCTTTCTCTGTTATTTGCTGGCGAAGTCTCTGAAAACCCAGTGAATGTGTGTGTGTGTGTGTGTGTGTGTGTGTGTGTGTGTGTGTGTGTGTGTGTGTGTGTGTGTGTGTGTGTGTGTGTGTGTGTGTGTGTGTGTGTGTATGTGTGTATGTGTGTGTGTGTGTGTGTGTGTGTGTGTGTGTGTGTGTGTGTCTGTCTGTCTGTCTGTCTGTCTGTGTGTTTGTGTAGGCAACAAATTGGCTGTGGAGTCTAGTCTGACCTATCCAGCCTTTTAGATGTCTGTAAAACTGAGCTTATGGCTTATTTAGCAGGTAAACACATACACACACTGTACACAGACATTTGTATGTGCAAGGAAAAAATAAATTTGTACTCATATGAAAGACTCATGTGAAAAAGAAAAAAGTTAACAATAATCTTAAGACAAACTCTGCAAGTCTTTGGTTCTATATTGACAGGCTGATCCTCCTCTCCGGAGAAAGTTGCCCCGGGAAAGATAGAAAATACTAGTAGTAAATTAGAATTACAGGGGAACTCCACACCGATTTAACACATCAAAGTCTGTTTACAGGTCTTGGGGAGTACAAATGCATATGTGAAAAACTTGTATAAAGCCTTCTGTTGCTCCAGAGGGAGCTGCACAAAATCAAATTGCATCAGTTGGGAAAAACTGAAAACTACAAAACTGAAAATTAAAAAAAAACGATAAAGAAGTGAGCCCAGCAGACCTCTGTAGCACAATCCTCATCTATGCTCAAGGCCAACGGCTTGAAACAACATCAGCTGCTACTAGTACTAGAATCTCTGGACTGCACGTTGCATTGTGGGTAATTTAGGTGCCCAGTTTTGACAAGGATGAAGAATGAGTGGGATAAGAAAGATGATATATCTTTTTCTGCTCCATCAATTCAATCATCAATCTAAAAAAACAACTTGAGTCCAACAACATTAATGTAGGAATGCAATGCTTAATCGGTGAAGTACTTTTTCATAGGCCTTGTACTTAGAGTAGATTCAAAATATGGCAACAGTGTATTTAAATAGAGTAGTTTCACAGGACAGCAATAGCTTAAAAAGGTAGTGGTGGAAAGCCCAGTGCTGTAGTTTAAATTGTCTAAAGGCTGTCAACAAAACCAGATTCTCACAGTTTCATGTCTCGGTGTTGATACCAAGATTAGATTAAGTCCTTGATAACTCAGCAGGTCAGGGGACCTGGTGCTGATCATGTAGTGCAAGAGGAATTGAAAGGCACATGTTTATCACTCTGAAAGTGCCAGTAGAGAAACAGCAAAAAGGAACTGAACTAATATGTATCTGGACATACAGCAAGTAGATATCAATGAAGCTCATAACCCAGTTAGGGCTTCTGGCACTTTACCTACTTACAAGGTGCATGGAAATGGGGGAGAGTCAGTGTGTGGGATTTAGTGACATCTAGCAATAAAGTTGCAGACCGCAACCATTTGAATACAATTCAGCCTTCCAAGCGTGTAGGAGAAACTACGATGGCTGCAAAACAGTGTTTGGTTTGTCCGTTCTGGGCTATATAAGCTCTATGTTTTTCAGGTCATTATACACCAATGAAAACATACCTATAAATATTATATTCCATTTCTGCCACTAGATCCTCCTAAATGTTACACACGGGACCTTTAACCTAAACTCATTATACAACCATAAGCCAAAACATGCTGGTCTAACAATGAAGCCTTGCTGGATTTTTCAGTGAAGCTCATCACAAAATGGTAATCCTCAGGTATGTGACACTCCTATTCAAAGACTACAAATCTGTGAATATCAGTGAGGTCTGAGTTGCTTCCGGGTGTGAATCTCTAAATGGTGTCTATGAGTGTCTGATTTTTTTTAAATGGGTTGCTGCCGAAAATTTCCTGGATAATTGGGAAAAAGGGAATAGCTGGACTTCCCAGCACAAGTAATGCTTTTTTGTCTTTCCAACTTAAAATAGGATTCTTTTTTTTGTTTTTACTCACCCTCATCCAGTTATTAGAACATTTAGTCATAAACATTAACTGGAATATTTTTGATGCTACTTGATATTGCACAATGAACAAATGATTGAATAACACAGAATAGGCAGTTTTAGAAAAGGTGGCCAACTTAATGGGAGGATGTTTTTCAATCACCTTTCATTGATATCATCATATTACATCCTATTATCTTAATTCCTTCAATCTTTTTAATACCCTTTCATATCTAGGAATCCTGGTGAAAAAAACATTGTATTACAAGGAATAATATAGAATATCTAATAATGATAATCAACAGTATTTAATCACTGTTATCTAATCCCATCTCTCTCTTACCTGTAGTGTCTAAAAATCTCTTCTTCCACTTCCGTGATGAAGTGACATTTTGTACAAGAGTACTCCCTCTCTCCTCCTCCTCCTCCTCTCCCCCCTTCCTTGTCTCCTCCAATTTCTTCCTCAGCCTTGACATGTGGTGGTGCCCCCTTTAGGTTAATCAGTGTGTGGCAGCTTTCGTAGTGTTGGAGTAACACATCGATGTCGGTGGTGGCAAACGCACATTGGTCACACAAGTGGGTGACGCCTGGAATCAGAAAAAAACAGGATGAGTCAGGAGCAAGAAACGAAGAAAGGATTGTTGTTTAATTTACTGACATACAGAAAAAGTTGAAAATATTCTGACAAAATATGCTGGATGAAGTATGCATTTGAATACCTTGTGTGACGACAGGATGGGCAGGGTTCGAGGGGTAAAAATTCACACCGGGGTCACCTCTAGGATTAGGAGGGGTCATGCTGGGTGAGGTGGCGATAGTAGGTTTCGAACCGACGGTGTCCTGCTGTTTGGTGGACGGAGGAAACTTGGAACAGCATTTAGGGCAGGTGGGCTTCCGACAAGCAAAGGGGTGAGACACCTATTGAGAAAAATCACAGGAGGTTTGGTGAAGAGTAGCATGGATGCTGCATGATTACTGACGAAACTGTGCATAGAGAGTGAATTTAGACTTTAAGAGTTTGTTTTCTTCTGTTGTTTCTCTCACTTTGGTGATGTAATTGTGTTTTTGTCTATGCAGGTGATATCAAAGGATACCAGTATGAATGTGCATCATTAACTGAATGATGCCACCCCCAATTTTGGCTGTTAACCATCCTTTTTGCATGTTAAACAGCTGCAACTGCACCATTTGGCAGCTGGCACAAAGGAGAGTGGGGAGTGTGCGTGGGTGGAAGGGGGGAAGCAAGGGAATTTTAACTAGGCTGGAAATTGGAACAATTAACTTTACACTTGTTCATATATTACATTTATTTTCTTGTGCTTACAAAACAGCTATTTTTTTCCCTTCTAATTGCTAGGCAAACACCACAACACCAAATAAACATTTCAATATTTTATCAATCTCACCTCCCCCAGGTGTTTGTGTGGCTGACAGAGCCCCTGTGGACAATACATGCAGTGCTGAATGCAGCATCGATGGATGGAGTGGTTGTGCTGGTAGTGCAGCAGTAATGGTGCTACTACGATCACATCTGCGCTGTGGGCCATTGAGTACCGGAAATCACACAACTGACAGTTATAACTGGTCACAACTGCTTCTGAATCACTGCTGTTTGGGTCTCCTAGGAAGCAGAAAACAGAGCAAAGATCTGTTAAATAAAACAGTTCGGGTCTTGGAATTGAAAAACAAGGGCATGTCAGAAAACTGACATAGAGGGTCAAGTAGCATCAAAGCAGTAAAACTGATGAAAAAAAAAAGGTCAAGCAGTATTGCAGTACTTATAACAGCAAATAAATAAAGGGCAGCAGTGTGAGAGTTTCTAGAAAGAAGAAAGTCGAGCAGTATCACAGCACAACGAGAACACTCATTAGATGGCTATTTAATTTTGATACGCTTGATCATTAATCATGTGCTTCGTTGAAGTAGCTACCTTCTCTTGAAAAACATGTAAAGCAATTCACCACCACATATCACCATGCTTTCCCATTTAATTACCTTGGCTGGTGCTGGACGGGTTGGATGATACATCTTTGCGGCTTTTGGATGCCATGTGGTCTCTTTCTCCTCCTTCTCTTCTGCCTCCTCTCTCCCTCTCTCTGTCCATCACCCCAGGATTAGAGTTGTTGGGGCTCATAGAACCTCCAGTGCTCATTCTATGTCTTTGTTCATAGTGCTCTAAAAGCTTAGCTGAGCCCCCTGACCACTCACAACTCCAGCTACAGAATTTACACCAATAATACGCCTGCACGGCACCTCGACCCGGCTCCCCTGTCCAGCTCGACGTATCTGAACACGCCCTGACTGGGATTGAGTACCCGACCAAGGAATCATCTTCCGCCCTCACCGCGACTCGATCCGCCACATCTAAGATTTGACTCCTTTCCTTTATCTGGTTTTCATGCGTTGCCAGGTTATTGGTGGCCAGCAGCGGCGTGGTTGGCGGAGTTTTCACTTTATTTGGATGCGAGGACAGGAAGTGTTGTTCAAGTTCTAAGGAATTACTGCCCATGTACGTGAAGTTGCAGAATTTGCAGCGAAAGTACTTAGTATTCCCTTGGCAATCAGAGGTCTTGCGGCCAATCCCAATTAGCGTGCCACCCAGCGTCACCTGTGGACACGCAGAAAAGAGAGAAAACGGCAAAAAAAAGATTTAGTTACATCAAGATTAAAAATCAATTTCTGTATATCATACAGTCATTCATGTGGTTCTTGCAGCTTGGCTGGTCTTTGCTTAGTGGTACAAAAAGGTAGAGTTTCCAACAGCTGGTTCCATTTGGATCCATTTCCTGGGTGTCAAAATATGTTTATCTCTCATCAAACATTTTATCTCGCAAAGCAAAGAGCAATGTTGAAAACAGTAAGGAAGCAGGGTTCTCATTTTTAGCTCACACTGACAGCTCTTTTGCTGGTTTAAATGACAAACATCAACAGTGGTAGCTGTATTTAATTATTGTACAACTGTAACTGAAAGACGAACCTACAAACAATTATTAGACAGTAGATAATAGGTATCCATTAGATACATTATACATTATGATTATACACCTAATATATGCTGTCCTTGAAGTTCAAAAACAAAAATAAAACATTCATCACATTTTTAATTCCTGTGCAGCAGATATTTGAGGGACACCTGACATGAACAGAGATATGCTCCTGCCAATATGGAAAATTATGCCTCAGCCTCTCTTAAACGTAATCCATAATTTTCTGTATGTAACTGTAGACAATTAACAGGCTGCTGAAACTCTAACTAACTGACCAACAACATATCTATCAGTCTCTGCTGTAGAATCCAATGTATGAGGCCAAGATTTTGCATTACTAAGCGAGCAACCTGACACTCATATGTTTTTTATTAGGTTAGTCCCTCGACTGTAGGTGATTATAGTGTGCTGTTGGCTATACTGGTGAGCAGGCAACCTGGCAAGTCTTACAGTGACATTAGACTTACTACTGTACAATATGGATTTCTCTCTTTATGGATCTGTGGTTTGATGCCGACAGTTGGCAGTTGCAATGGAGGTTTGGCAAGAACAAAATGCATTTGCATTGCATTTTAAGTGAGCAAAGATGCACACTTTTTGATATATAAATATATAGGGGCACTTACCTTGAGTTTTACACTGCAAATGTCGATGAGCATGCATTTTGATTTCAGTCATAATTATCAAATGATTATATTAACTTTGTCCTATTTTGAGCTCTAAAGCATGGATGTATTCTCATAAATAATCTTGTATTAATTCATTAATTCTTGTCACCCCTGTCATCATTTTGTACTTAGAGAGAGAATAACTCCACCACTGTGGAACTTGCTTTATTTTCCTTTTGCAATTAAATCCTGGTCATTAAACCTCTCCCTGTCTATTGTAGTGGAGAGGACAATGAAGAGGAATTTATATTCATTAATCTATTGCCGGAGAACAGAAATTAAAAGATGACAGAAAAAGGGCAAACTAAAGACACAGACTGAGGTGGTAAAGTGAAACATGCTACAAAAAGAGCAAAAAATGTGAGATGGTATATTATATTTTGGTATATGCGAGATAGTGTGGACTGGTAGCAGGAGAGGTGCCAGTTCTATCTCCTGTGCACTGCAGAGGTGCCCTTGAGCAAGGTACCTAACCCCTAACCGCTTCAGTCACTACATGGCAGCCCATCACTCCACCATATCTCCACATTTGCATGTCTATATTATATTTTGGGCCTGTGTGTGTGTAAACACTGAGTGAAAAAAGAATTTCCCCACTGGGGATTAATAAAGTATATCTTCTTCTTATTATTTCAGCTTCATTGAAGAGAATAAATTCAGATGGCTAAGTGAGATCTATTACTGCGTGTGATCTCACAACAGCAATCATCCAATCATCACGTCCCACAGACCCTGCCCAGGCAATTAGAGAGGAGCCAAACATCAAGTCATTCTAGCAAGCAGAATGGACAGAAAGACACAAAGGGTAATATAAGAGGGAGAGAGAGAGGAAGAAGAGAGACAGAGGACAAGTGGGACAAGTTGAGGGAAAAGTGTGTAAGTCAAGGAATAGAGGCGGGAGAAGAAAGAGGTGAGAGATGGATGAAAAGCAAATTGAGACGTGAGAGGGGGGAAAAAAAGGAAATTAGAGTAAGTAAGAATGAGCAAAGAAAAAAGGCAGAGCTGAGGAGAAGGTGAAGGAGAGACAAAGACAGATGATGAGAGCGACAACTGTAGAACAGAGAGAGAAAAAGAAAGTGAAATGTGTCTGACAGCTGTTTCATTACACTGCCTAACAGCCGATTATAACTACGGGTTTCAAAGCCTCTCTCTCTGTCTGTCTCTTCCATTCCCTTCTCCCCTTTCCTCCTTCATCGCTCTCGCTCTCTCCTTCTTTGCCCTATCCCTCTCCTCCCCAAATCTTTTTTCCTGAAATCTTATTGGTTGACAGGGCATCTCGTCTTAGCAAATGACAACATGGAATTTTCCAAACGTGGGCGGGAGAGAGAAAAAGCGAGCGAGGGATGGAGAGAATAGAGACCCCTTTCATTCGTTTTTTTTATACTTTCACTTTTTCTTCATAATGACGACTTAAGCCCACTGGATTTTCTATTTCTGACTGTATGTGTGTGTGTGTGTGTGTGTGTGTGTGTGTGTGTGGTGTGCTTGACTACTGTGTGTGTGTGTGTGTGTGTGTCTGTGTGTGTGTGTTTTTTTTTTTGTGTCCATTACGTGACTTACAGCTATTACAGACTCCTGGTTAAAGTGAAATGAAACTCCTTGACTATTCCACAGACACACACAGACACACACTGACACACACAGACACACACACGTTTATTAGATCATCTTGTTTAAAGCTTTCAGACAAAACCCTACTGTTCACACACACTCAAAGTCCTAATCCTTGACCCAATTGTAACGAGTAGTCCCGATTGCAGAAAAAGGACAATTAGGTAAATTACAATTTAAAAGCTTAATTTAAAAAAATCATACTTGGTGTGTTTGACAATGAACCTATAACTTTAGGTAAGTATTGAAAGTATACCTACAATATGGTAAGTAGGTATTTAGTTAAGTCCCCTATTAGACCTAATTCTGAAAATTGAAAAAAATGTGCTTGATTATTGAAATATGGGACTTTTACAGCATGTGCCAGCCAACTACTAAAAACCATGAATTAATATGGAATAAATAGCTTGATAATTAGGCTTCAAGATATGGACAGAGCCTAGTGCAATAAAAACTTGCATAAAAAACTGTCAGTATACGTATTCATTAAATTTGATGAGGTCAAAAAATGCTTTAAGTAAGTCCGCAGTTTCTGATCGTGGATTCATTTAGTTGCTACAAAAGAGCAACTCAATGACATTTCAACATTTTCTACTGAATTTGTCACTAATGACCATCTAATTTATGATGTATATGTGTGACTTGATGGAGGTCTGTCTGCCCTGTTTCTTCTAGCAGATTTAGCTGACATGTAAATACTTTCTAAGGCTTTAACGTTTAAGCAGAGAGTTTGAAGGTTTTCATTTTAACCAGTCTAAAGTTGTTGATTTTACTGATTAGCACCCCCTTGATTTAAAGTGCAATAATCAGGGAAATAAAACTAAATCACTATAGACATTTTTCATCCTCAAATTGATTGGCTGATCGGTTGATGTCCAGACTGTAGGAGCAAATTACGTCCAACTTTTTTATGTAGTCTGATGGTGTATAATTACAAGGTAAAATTCAATCATCTTTAAGTTTATGGACTACATTTATCTTGAAGAAGGAATTATGATTATTCCTGTCTTTATCCTGCAATTTCTCAGCGAAGCATCCTCAAATCTTTACAAACTGGGTGCTGAATCTGACGGATTAGTGCAGCATATGCATTTATTAGCCATCATTTAAATACAATGACTATGATGCATGCAGTGCACGTTCAAATGCATCGCCTGTAAGTGATTTGTTAAGCAGACTGCGTAACTGTCTTGTCTTGTCTTTTTGTGTGTGTGTGTGTGTGTGTGTGTGTGTGTGTGTGTGTGTGTGTGTGTGTGTGTGTGTTTGACATGTACACATATGTGCAGTCTGTGTGCCAGGTGCCCTACTTGTCTCCCTTTCTGTGTCTATTCATCTGTCAGTCTATAAAGTTTTACAACTTGCAACACAATGCCTCACTGTCCAAATCACACACACACCCTATGTTACAAATCAGTTGCAGCTTGTTCAACTCAAAAATAAATTAGTAAATCCAGTTATGTGAATAGATTTACAGATTTGAGTAATGCTTATATTAAATTGTTAACAGAATCAATGTGTCACCCGTTCTGGATCAAAGTTTCTAACTGATATTAAAACTTTTGTAATACTCCATGTCAGGTTGCTTCATGTTTCAGTGTGAATACTGCAACTGTCACTTAATGTTAGTTATTATTTTAAAATAAAGTTTACTCCAAAGTAATCTGTTCTGTTTGCTTTAACCATGAAACATTGGTACTTCTATACAGATGATTTTACTGTTTAATCAGGGTCTCATTTTCACAGTCCCTGAATATGAAAAATATGGACATGACTGCAAATGTTTATTAAATTTGATAAGTACAGTTTAATTTAGTTTAACTTTGAAATTAATGAAAAGAATGCTTCAGAAAGAACACACAATTTCATTTTCAATGGAAAGCAGATGCAAAGATTAAAATAAATGCAAAAGTAGGTGCATTAGTGTAGAGTGCTAATGTACTTTCTGAAACAATTTCAAGTTTCTATCTAAAATGTAACTAATGCAAAATGTCTGACCTCTTAAAGTTCAAGATAAAAATTGCAAGAAAGAAAAAAACCAAAAAGTAAGGCAAGATATTCATACACATATTCAAACAAGTAAAAATTACAAAAAACAAAACTTGCTTGAGTGCTACCATGCTTGCCAGTGAAGACATCATTGGTAATCCAGTCAACATGTGTTTGTTGTATCCTAAAAGGCTACAGTCTGTGTTTCCAAGAGATTCCTTGGGAAGCACTGCAAGATTTTGGCTTTATATTGGTTCTTTGGAGACTCGAAACAACAGCCATGATGGCAACTCTGACATAAAGTCCAGTATGTTTAAAATGGGCACTTAACTCCAGTGAACACCGAAGCTGTTTGCAGCTAACTGTTAGCGTAATGCTAACGGGATGAGGTTCATCTCTCTGTCAAAGATGGGTAGATAGAACCAAATAAGGGGAAAGCAACTGTCTCAAGTGGAAAACCTCAGTTATGTTGAGGTCTTTCTCAAGAGCAATGATAAAAAGGATCGTGAAAGTGACGAGGGTCTGAGGGGCATTGGCTCTAATAATGCAGGCTTTTTATTGGACAGAAGAGGTAACAACAGGAAGCTTTTAAACCGAAGCGTTATTGAACCAGTAAGTTCTGGTTCCACCCGTTGAACGCTTTACCTTCCTTCCAGTTAATTAAATGCTGTCACAACACAAGATGCCCCGTGCAGCTTCTGTTTATTTATTGCTCCTATGTTTTTTGTGTGTGTTTTTTTTTATAGTAACACATTGAGGATGAGGTAGAACTACTGCTTCTTTATGTAAACAGGTGTCTTATTTATCCATTCTTTCAAAGGCAATTATTTAGGCAAGTATTTTTAGTGTATATGAATGAATGCACTGATGCATTTATTAGATTTTAAGAAAACAGTTAGATCATCACGTATCATCTATTTGTCTGTATTTCTTGACTGTGGCTAGTGCTTACCTGTACATCATATGTGCCATTCATCATAACTGTCCTGTGCTGTTGATTGTGTACATCTGGTCTCGTCTTCCCCAACTCTTTGGCTTGGTTCCTCTGTCCTTGTCCTGCCTGTATATCTGGGAGCAGAAATACAAGCAGGGGTCAGATTTGTAAGACGCAGATAAAGAAACAGGGGTGAGGCTGTCAAAGGCACAAAGACATGACTTCTGGGAAGAAGCACAACATTTGGATCAACAGTCAACAAGTTGTTGCATTAAGAAGCTTCTGCACCCTGAGCATGCTGTGAAACACACTTGGTTGTATGCTAATGTATTTTAGGGGTTGTTAGGACAGACACAGCTTTTCCTTGAATTTCACTGAGTGCGTATGTTAACACATAATGAGGTGATAATAGGTCGGTTAGCTACGGTTCAGATTTATTTCGGTACACTTACTAACCCTGGTAAAACGTCAGTGTGTGGTCCAAGGCTTGATCAGTGATGCTTATTTCATGATCTAGTGCAGGGACACATGTTACTTTTTCATTTACAACTATTTTATACAAGAAGCATCAACACAAGTTTAAAACATACCTAGAGGTGTGTGTTGGGGAGCCATGTTGTGGAGGGCCAGGATGTGTGTGTCGAGGGCAGCATCCTGCCGTGTGCGGTTGTGCAGGCCCAGGTGATACTTCCTATAGTGCTTCACCAGGTCAGCGGGGTCATTGCCATAGTAACCGTAACCGCACACGTTGCACTTGAAGTCCTGCAGTTTAGGAGAGGGGCTGGAGGAGAGCGGAGGGGTGGCAGTTGGCGACTCCTCCCCTCCTGCCTGTCTGGGGAGGAGGTGCGGAGCAGAGAGAAGAGGAGTGGTGAGATGATCTGCCTCCCCTCTCTCTCTTTCGCTCCTCTCTCCTTCCTCTACCCCCTTCTCCCCATCCTCAGGCTCCGACTGGCTCTCAGGTCTGTCAGTCAAAGCCGCTCCTCCTTTTTTGGCCCTCCCTCCTCCTCCTCCTCCACCTCCTCTCCTCCCCCCTCGCTCCTCGTTGCTGTAGCGGTCGCCAACGGATGAGGGAGAGACAGATGAGGATACACACTCGCTTTCTGCCTCCTCCTCTTCCTGCTCCTCATCTCCTCTGATCCGGTCGGAGGATTCTGGCTCAGAGGGTCGGTTTATTCGTTCGGCCTCTGCTCCTAATCTCCCCTCCTCCTCTCCCTCCTCCTCCTCCTCTCCTGCTGGCCTCCTCCCCTCCTCTTCCTCCTCCTCCTCACCTCCCACACTCCGGATAGGGGGATTCTTCTTCCTCACCATCTCTGATATGATGAAAAGAGACAGGGAGTGAGACACAAAAAGTTTATTGTCCGACTGATGCGTTGACATTAAACATGTAAACTATGTATTGTTTACGCAAACAGCAAGGAATTGGGGGAGGGAAATATCAAGCAGATTTTTCATAATCCCTTAAATCAAGACACTAAGAGATACAAGGTGTCTGCAGGACTCAAATAATATACTGTGGATTACATGCACACACGCACACAAATACAATTTTCTGACAATGATGTATGTGTACAGAATTGCTTTGATTCAATTTACGAACTTCTTTGAGGGCTGATTTCTGTGACGATCCACAACCACAAACCTCGTCAAAGAAAAACAGCCCCAACAAATCAGAAACATCTCAGCTGCGAGAGATTTTTCATTCAGGGGTGTGTGTGTCGGGATGTTCGTTGCATCCTTAAGTGCAACTTTTTGCCTTTTCTTTTTTTTTTTTCCAAACCAGGGAGTGAATCTTTTTATCGTTATGGAAACCATCCGTGAGAATCTTCAACACATGACCACATCAAAACTCAAACCATATCAGAGAGAGGCTGGGAGGGCGAGGGAGGGGAGGGCAGGGGTGGGGTGGTAGACAAGAGGGTGAGGCTCAGAGAGAAGTGGGGGAGACAGAGAGGAGAGAGGGAGAGGGAGAAAGAGGGAGAGAGAGAGAGAGAGAGAGAGAGAGAGAGAGAGAGAGAGAGAGAGAGAGAGAGAGAGAGACGGGGAGAATGGCCAACAGACGACCACATCAAACCACACACCCCATATCAGAAAGATGGATGAGGGAGGCGGCAGACTGCAATTCATCCCCTCCAGCCTTCTAAATTTCTCTTTCTTTCGTGCATCTCTTTCCGCATGCCTTTCATTCATTTACTGGCTCCCAAATGATCATCTCTCACTGTCTCTCCTGTTTTATCTGTGTCACCTCCTGTCCTCTGGTCTCCTCACTCTTCTTTATTCTCTTTTTGCCTTGCTTTTTTCCCTCATTTCAAATCCCAGTTTACTTATACCCCCCGATCTCATCTCCTTCTTCTCTACCCTTAACCTCTCTCGCCACCATGCTTATTATTATTACAGTGTATATATATATGTATGATAGTAAAATACCTATCAACATAGAAAACACTTATTAAGACATTTTACTTCCATTTCAGTCATTTTTAATTCTCTATTGCCCTCTTTCACATGTAATAATAATTGCAGCAATAATTTGAGTAATTCCATCATTAAAATTTTTCTGTTTCTGCCCTCTCCCTCCCTCTGTCGTTCCCTTTCTCCCACCATCCCTCCCCACCCTCCCTTATAATCACTATACAAAGCCATCAAATAACCACCCATGTGTTTTATGTTAAACCATAATGTTTCTTTTGTTTGAAAAGAGAACAATTGTGGTCGTTCTGTTCACAACAGTCATGACGGAGAGACAGAGATATTGTGCGTGTGTGTGTGTGTTCTCTGAGCATGTGTGTATGCGTGCATGTGTGAGCGTGTGTTTATTTGTGGTCGTTCAGTTCATATTCAGTCGTAAACACAGTCAACCCATTGACCCGTACGCTGTGTTTGTATGCGCGTGTGTGTGTGTTCGGTAATAAACACAGTCAAACCCAACAGACGCCTGATAGACGCCAAAAACTGATCACTTTTAGATCAATGCAATATGAGGGGGAAAGACACTGAACGCGTGTGTGCTTTTGTGTGTGAGTAATGCAAGTTTGATGATGTGTGTGCAGGCGAGAGATAGCATACATGCGGCCCAGTGACTCTATCTTAGCGTGAGAGATAAACGCTTATTGCTATTTACTGATAGTAAACTGCAAACAGTTAAAGCACAAGAGAATCCCCCCCACACACACACACACACTTCTAAAGAAAGAGAAGTAAAAGGGAATGTAGTTGAAAGCAGATAATCAGATGAACAGAAACAAACACATGCAGATACACGTAAACATATTAAAAAGAACCATATTTTAACAACCCTGTAATGGAATCTAGTGGATTAGGGAAAAAAGAGAAAATAAAACATACACAACACAGAGAAGGAGAAGACAAATGAGAGAAAGAGGGCTGCCTTCTTTGTTGAATCCAATTTTCTCTCTATGGCCTTTCTAGTATTTTAATTTTTTTTTTTCTTTCCCTCTTCCTCTACCATACAACTATTGAAATAAAGCAATTTATGTGTGCAAGGGCCCACGCCTAGACCAGCCCTGGCACTCACTGTGTGTGTCTGCGTGTGTGTGTGTGTGTGTGTGTGTGTGAGGGAGGGAGAGTGAGTGAGTGAGTGCAGGGAGCAGAGGAAAATCTCATCTGATGTTCACCACACCCAGTCAGAATTCATCATTCACACACACACACACACACACACACAGACACACACACACACACACACACACAAGTGGAAAACTACAGATCGTTGTGGTAAAGCAATGAAGCTGAAATCCCGACCCAAGAAGCACTGACTGACCTAACTGTGTTTCCACCGGTCCCATAAGACTTTCGTGATGACTTAAAAAGTTAATCGAGGCAATAATAAGAAACTGAATGATTTTAGCGAAGTGTCAAATCAACAGATCAGGAATTAGTATAAGTATTTGGCATCTATTATTTATTTAAATTGGCATCACATATTTATTTGCATATGCAAATTTGACTGATTTGCATGCTCCAGGATGTGGGCAAGAAGAAGAAGTGTGTGTTAAAAGGCTGTACCGTATGTTTCTGGGTGTATGCATGTGTGTGTCTCAGTGTCGCAGTACAGCCTTTGTCTGCTTCAGGCTGTATACACAGACTGGAACCATTACTATCAACTACAATTAGGTACAACCCACCACAACATACCACATAACAACTACTGCTACTAGCTACAATTAGACCCTATACACCACAATGGCCTCAATACCATAGTCAGGATAAATGCATCAGTTAATCATTTCCATCAACTACAATTAGCCACAACACCAGTGAGGCTTTTAATCTGAAATTGCCAATAATCATCCCAAGACATCTGTTGAAGGATGTTCGAGAGGGTTGTGGGGGATATTTCAGAAGTTTATATATATATATATATATATATATATATATATATATATATATAAGGTAAGGAAACCACATTGGAGAGTTTCGATTTTGTTAATTAATCTTTTTTTTAATATACAGCCTGGTGGATTGTATTACAGTTATCTAAATCATCCATGCAATTAACCGAAAAGTCTAAAAAGTTTTGAGTTCACGTTGTGTTGCTTTCACCAAAACATACTTGAAGGTCCAGTGTTTGAGAGGATCTATTGGCAGAAATTGAATTTAATATTCATACGTATGTTTTCATTAGTGTATGATCACCTATAAGAATTGTTGTTTTTGTTACCTTAGAATAAGGGTTAGATATATTATCTGGTCTTCCCTCTGATGTCCTCCATCTGCTCTGCTTTAACTTTCAGTGATTTACAGAGTTTCCAGATGGAAATATATCCTTAGCTACTTGTTGTTAGCGGTTAACTACTTTAGCCACTAACTAGCTGTCGCTGTTGGCTGGTTACCTGTGCAGCTAACAATCATATTAGGGGACTCTACCTGTACTGGGAGCTCAGAGCACCGGGGACAGTGTTGGTGTTACATCTATAGTACAGGACCGCCGGGAGTGCCAGTGCATCAAGTTCTCAGTCTGTTAGCAGCAGTTAGTGGTCAGCTAATAGCTGCAAGTAAACGTCCATCGGTGAACTGTGAACTGTAAATATCTGAGAGTGAAAATATGTAATATTCCCTCGCATACAAAAACTTGAAGGGTTAGTCCTGACTCCTGAGCAGAACAGTTGGATAACTTAGACAGACTTTGTGCAGAGACATGCTGCCTAGAACAGATATCAATAAAGGAATCTGTGACAAGCTGACGTCACCTAGTTTCAATTTGAAAAAATATAAAAACAGCAAAAACTCAAATTTGAGACTGTAACTCAGTTAAAAAGACATTATTGCTTAATGAATTACTTAAACAATTAATAGATTAAAATGTGGTTAAAATCTGTCAATCGAGTAACAAAGGACATTAAACCTCTACCACAATTTCCAATGTAATAAAACGGTATTTGCGCTTCATGTAATATTTAAGTTTGTGTTTGAACCACTTTTTTGAACATTGCATAACTCCAACAAGACCACATAATGTGCACAGATCATCTTACAACTCCAGAAGACTACTCACATTAATGTAAATCATAACAAATAAAAGAAAGTCTTTTTCATTCAAAAGAACATATTTAGATGTTTAGATTAAAAAAAGAGAGAGATTACCAGTATATCGCAACCATTTTCACCCAGTGAGTCTAATTCTCTAAATGTATATTATTAAATCACAGTAATGGATGGGTCTGATACCAAATCTTAACGCAGTCACATATTTCTTCTGCCTTCAGATAGCTTTGTTCTTCCCCTCCCCGTGGGACAGCTGTAGTTGGCATCTCCATCTTTCATAAACAAAGGATTAATGTGCAACATATGAAGAAATAATGCTAAAGGCAAGGTCTTGTTACACAGAGAGATCTCTCTCAAGCTTTTCTTTCTGTTTCTTGATCTGCGTCATTCTGTCTCTTCATATTATTCTCTCAGTCTCTGTCCCTAGATTTCCTACTCCTCATCATCTGTCCTTACTTTTTTCTTGTGCTGCCATCCCTCTTCCTCTGTTTAATGGTATCTTTCGTAGTTTTTTTTTTTTTTTAAAAAGATAGATTTATTGAGGAGTGGGGGTATAGTGAGGAGGAATACGGTTAAGAGAGGAAAGATGAGAGGAGGGAGAAAGAAGGTAAGAACTGTCTGTGAAAAGAGGGATGGTAAATGAGAGGAGAGAAGGAGGGCAGGAGCTTGGAGGGGAAGAGAGGAGAAGAGGTTTTAGACAGGAAAGAGGATATACTTTCTTCACAGAAAAAAGAGAGATTGTCTGGGGAAATGGATAGATAGAAATAGGAGCCAAGGAAGGGAAGGCAGAGAGAAAAAAGGCGAAGAGCAGATGAGCCCTACATACTAATAAGCATCCTCAGAAAGTGGATGACTATTAAAACATCTACTTCAAAACTTCCCCTAACCTCCAACATGAGTTTTGCCATTAGAAACAGCAGTGTTTATTAGCCACAATAGAGCTACTGGAGAGGGACATTTCACCTCTTCTCATGCTTCAAAGTGGAAACCATAAAACAAAAAAAACTAAAACTTCCCATTATTTAAATATTTTCAACAGATTCTAGCACACTTTGGGCCTAATTTGTCCCCAAATCTGAGATAGAGTCGTGCATCAAGACAGGCATCCAGCTGGTTGCCCCTCCAACAAAGTGCAGCATGATGGCTGGTTGATTTAAACCAACTCTGCAACCCACGGTGAGGTTCCTGGTTTATTTTGACTGATATAATGAAACAGTTCTTCCCCAGATGTCCTGTTCTGAATTCTTTTTTTTAAGGTGATGATAGGGAACTTGAAGAAAGAAAGCCATTGACAGGGAGTGAGTAATCGTGGACATGTGGGAGCAAGCTGTCCCGGCCAAATGGCACACTGAATAAATTAAATGAATTCACTCTAAGTAGAAAATACTTTAATTAGCTGAATTAATGTGAGAGCAAATGAGCTTCATAACATTTCAAAAATTCCTCCTTACATCCGTCTCAATGAACAGGTTGGAGGAACAGTTCACAGAAATGTAAGACATGAAAATGCAACAAATTCTCACATTTAAGAAGTTGGAAGCTCCAAATGTTTGCCATTCTTGCTTGAAAAATGCTGAAATGATTAATGGGTTCTTAAAATAGTTCAGTTCTACAGTCAATGTGTCCAATAACTTGCCGAAACTGTCATTTTCAGTGAATTTTCCATAAAAGACACCATTGTATGTACATTTTTTTGTATGTTCAGCAATGGTCTGCTGACCATGCTCCGAATAAATACCACTGAAGTTGCTGCCAGAAACCTGAAACACATCCCTTCCTGTCTGTAAAAAGGATTTTCCCTGGAAGGACCTGGCAGACACCAGCTGTTATTGTTGTTGTTGTTGTTGCAAATGTCAAAGCTTTCTTGACTGTGTTGTATCACTCAGCAGTCATTCATTTATATGAAAATGTCACAGATTATTACTTCTAGGAAGTCCACTGGTGCACAAAATGGCAGTCACGCTGAAATGGCTTGTAGCTTTAGGTTACGTGTCAGTGAATGAAAGCAGCTGAGGAAAATATTAATGAAAGTGTGCACGTGACCGTTTTAGTACCCACACAGACAAAACAGATCAGTCCGTGAAACCGAGCCTATTTAGAGCGGTGGGATAATAATAGGAATAGGCCACAAGTGCACACTGCTATGTGGTGCTTTAGTTCGAGCGCTGGATGGGGGCACGGGTGTGTCTGGGGTCTTCCAGAAACAAGGGGATAAGAGGGGAGAAGAGTCGGCTGAGGGGGGGTGAGAAACAGCTTGGAAGTGATTTTGCAGAGGCAGGAGTCTAATTGAAGATAGGGAGGGGGGGGGTTGGGAGAGAAACAGAAGGAGGGAGAAAGACAAGGGGACAACATAAAATCACTGTGAGACAGAGTCCACCTGCCATTTTAAGACTAAAAGCTTTTGCCTGCTAGGCCCCTAATCAATGCCAGAACCCTTACACACACACTCTTCATCTGTTGTGTAGCAGGGCCCTGATTCATTGCTGCCATGGATCAAGCAAATCACACACACACACACACACACACACACACACACACACACACACACACACACACACACACACACACACACACACACACACACACACACACACACACACACACACACACACACACACATATAGACTCACATGCGCACACACTGTCCCAGAGTGTAGGACTCATTTGTAATGGGGTAACAGCATGCAAAATATGTCATCTTAAATGTCAAACTTAATCAGAGGTTCACATTTCAATACCTCTCTCTCTCGTTATGAGACTCCCTCCCTCTGTTTCTATTCCTTCACTCTCTAGCTGCCTCTCTCTGCTTCCTACTCTCTGTACTGGTCTCTTTCTCACTCACACACACACACACACACACACACACACACACACACACACACACACACACACACACACACCTCCCGCACTCTGCTCCTCTCCCTATCTGTCCATCTTTCATCTAGCTCTCTCAATTAATCTCTCGCTCCCACCCACCTTTATACATTTCCTTACCTCCCTCTCTGTCGCTGTCTCTTTCTCAATCTCTATTCTCCACTCCTCTTACTTTTGGGCTATCCTTGCATGAACCTTGGTGTGTTTGTAGTTTGATTGTGTGTATGTGTGTGTGTGTGTGTGTGTGTGTGTGTGTGTGTGTGTGTGTGTGTGTGTGTGTGTAAAGGTGTAAGTGTCGATCGCGCAACAGCTTCAATCACTCTACCTGACTGACAGATAGACATCTATTCATTAAACATAGCGAAGAAACAGAAAAATGGAACAAGCTCAGACTGTGTCACTTCTGTGTCTGCTTGCATTTGTGTGTGTGTGTGTGTGTGTGTGTGTGTGTGTGTGTGTGTGTGTGTGTGTGTGTGTGTGTGTTAGTGTACATGTGGGTGTAAAAGCAAAGGCTGTCATTTTCTTTCATGTCAAGTTTTTCACAGTGAGCTTTCAAACTATTCCTTCAAATATGCTCAAGTTCTTAAGCTATTAAACTGTAGATGCATCCGACAAGATTTTATCATAATGAATACAGAATAAACAACAGAAAGCACAATCACGCATGCAGATTTTCGCACAAGCCAAAAACCAGTGAAACAACTATTATTGTAGTTTTTCTAATTTGTTCCGACTTATTTTGAGCTTAGTTTTAACATACAGTATATGTCTGTCTACTTATTGGTAAAGTAATTAAGATAAATACTTTAAAAGATAGAAAGAAGAAAGAACAGCTAAAGTACTCAAATGAGCAGTGTAGTTCTGCAAAAACCTTATTATTTTTATCAGTGTTGTTGCTCTTACTATTTATGAGATATGAGTGTTTTCATTTGCTTTAAGTAAATAAGGAAACTCTATTGTGCACAAACCTTGTGCTCACAAGTGCTCTGCAGAAAACACAGATTCAGAAACAAACAGAGACACTACTTAACAAAAACCGTACAGACCCCCCCCAAAACATGACTGCCTCCATCCTGCATGCACAGAGATACACACACTCACACAATGCGAGCCCCCCCCCCGCCATACAAACTTTATTAAAAATCTATTAGAGGAGTCTGACCTCGAATAACTACACTGGATTACTGCACCACACAGGGTCTGGGAAGCAGTGTGTTGTGTGTGGGGGTAACTGTGTGTGTAATACTCTGCAGGAGGGCTGTTTACCCCTCTGGGGAGTTAAAGGCAGAACACTGGTTAACACCAGTAACACAGAGACATGAAGACATAACTGGGAGCTGTCCAGTATATCCATGGTCTTTTGGCTCCTGAGCACTTTGGGGTTTAGACTGCTGTTCAAGTGCACCTCAACAACTAGTGAGAAGGGAAAGGAGAGTGTTTCTCATTTAACCGAGGGAGATTCCCTTAACTGGTCTACAAATTGAAATGGCAGAATTTCTGCTTCAAGCTCAATTAACTATTTAACTTTACACACACAAAAGACACGGAAACAGAAAGTGTTACAAGTGACAGAAACTGACTTTTCCAACTGTGACTTACCCAGCATGACACAAACTAGCTGTTTTCATCCGCAAAGGCAAATTTAAAAGCGTTACGCTAACACACTGGGACCCACGGTCTATAAAACTTTACTTTAAAGTGTGTGCCAAGGCCCACAGGTGAGTAAGGGGAGTGAAAAAACAAGTTTCACAGTTTCTCCGAGGAAACGGATCTGAACTTATTAGGCTGCCCGAGTGTTCCTCGCCAAGCTGGTGGAGGTTAGCAGGTTAAAACAAGGTACAGTTTGTGAGATTAGCCTAGCCTACACAATAGACAGTCTGTGTGTGTTAGACTATTACAATGAAATAGCTGCCAAGAGGTTGCTGGTTCAGTTCCCAATGGGGCTATAAATGATACCGAAATAAATCACTACTACAACACACACACACACACACACACACACACACACACACACACACACACACACACACACACACAGCTAGTTCAAATACAGGCATATACACTGTATCTAAATCTTTCACACACAGCTGCGTTATTTCCTTAAATCATAGACATTTACGCACATAAATACATACACGTGCAGGTGTGTCTTCGTGTGTGTGTCTGGATTTCTAGGTCTTAGCAATTTGTGATGTTTTAGTCAAATGGTGAAACAGACGACACACACAGGCGCAGACTATATATCTCTTCTGCTATTTCAATAATCTGTGACCTGAGAGTTTATAAGACTCAATAGTCTGGCCTCTGGAATGACTGTCTGGATTTTAACTTTATATATACACACACACATACACACACACACACACACACACACACACACACACACACACACACAACACAGCTCCCCTGCTATGGTCCTTAGAGTCTACTCTGTCTGTGTGTGAATGTGTGTGTGGAGCATACCATGTGTGTGTGGTCACGTCTAAGAAAGCTCCTTTAAAAATGGATCTCTCTCTGTCTCTCTCTCACCATCACTGATGATGTCAACTTAACCAATTTTGCGTTGAGCAAACTGTGGTCAACAGCTATATGTCGCACGTGTGTGTGTGTGTGTGTGTGTGTGCGTGTGTGTGTCTGTGAGTGTGTGCGGGGGGGTATGTGTGAGAAATCACATTTATAACTTTAGGAATAAATCATACAATTGTCATGGGGGAGCAGTTTCGCACATGCGGGAGTGTGGAAAACACACACACACAAACACAGACAGGCTGCGAGAAGTGTGTGTAATTCATTATTGTTAAACAGGCCGCCATGAGAGGAGATCCTTATGGATCTCACACAAGCACAGAAAGGGAAAACATTTGTCAACATATAAAATCACATTTTTATAAGTTTATTTAACCAGAAAAGTGCCTCATAGAGAGTTCAATAAGACAACAAAAACACATCAACTCTTCAATGTGGAGGAAACACGACAAATTCACACAATTATCCAATAGTGACCGATGAACCGAACACCAATTACATCTCACTGAATTCGACACGATCATAATTAATAAAGAAAAAACATTGTAATATGACCACATTAAAAGATTAGTCCCACTATTTGCATCTGATCATTTACATTATTTAAAAAACAATCTAACTTCATTAAATCCCCATTTAGTTATTTCTTGCACATCAACTACACACTACCACACACACCCACGCACGCACACATACACACACACACACACACACACACACACACCACAATCAGCACTTTGAAATCTGTTGCTGCATTTGAACCAACCAAATAAACAATAAACTGAGAGGTTTTTCTGGTGGAATTCTTCAAACTAAGAAGAAAGACATTTTATGCCACAATAAATGAATTAAATCACACCCTTAATACCAAAGGATACACACTGACAGTATACCGAGATACACAATACAAACACGTCACATACACACAAAAGAAAAATACATGAAAAGCAGTGTGATAAATAATTGAAGGGCGTCCTCCAAATCCTTGAAATACTGTATTAAAGACTCGTCTGTTTTGAAAAGCCTTTTTTAACAAACAGCAAAAAAAAGGACAAAGTACTGTATGAAACGATAGAGATAGAGAGAGGGGGGGGAGAGAGAGAGAATGAATGGTGGTACCACACCTCAAAACCACAACCCAAGTAAATAAAATGAATATCAAATAAAGAGCAACCCACAATATCACACTAAATAACTATTCAGAATTGGCAACATTTTTTTTTTTTTTTTACGTTAATACTTTTATACGTGAATACTTATCCAGCTTTAGTCCGGAGAATACACACATCTGAAGGACACACACGAAATGTGATGTATCTAAATCCCCCTTTTAGAGACTGACCTGATATTTCTTAGAGTTTTAAAACAGGGGCCCTGACTTTCTATGCTTGTGTTCAAAGACGGAATGATGGAGTCTGTCTCGGGTTATTGATTTACCGTGAGACTATCAGAAACGGTTTAACTTCGCACGCTGAGGGCGCACACACCTACCAAACACTGACTGTAACGGTCAAAAAGCCAGACGCAGTTTGGCGCTGCACACTGAGCACATGAACACAGCACACTGTTCCAGAGCTGCAGTGAAAAGCTTTATCTCATGCTTGTGTGTGTGGGTTACCGTCAATTGCTATATTTTTACCAATAACCTGCAGTTCAGCTGTGGAAAACGGACTGATTTAAACTTTTTGTTTCTGTTAGAGTTTGCGTATTTTGAATATAAGGATGTTTCCTTTCAACCCACCACACTGCTGTCAAAGCAATCAATCCCCTGTCCTGGTCTTTGTCTTTTGCATGTGTATATGTTAAAGGACCATTAAAAAGCCACAAAATCAAGTTTCTCCAGTAGAAAAATACAGCTTTGTGAACCCGGTTTCTTTTAATCCCTTCCTCCGGTCTCCTTAACAAGACTGGACAAGGCTGCCTTGAAGAGAAGACAATAACCAGGTTACAAGAATGCATCTGAATCTTATTCCTACACTGCATTCACACATATACAGATACAATTATGTAGAGGAAGTTGTTGATTATCTTGTTGAACAGTTTGTTTCCAGAGTAGCTTTTTTATGGTACACTGTAGTTGAAAATGCTCTAATATAATTCTAATAAGAGTATTGTGGTCCTGTATCTGCACCGGTTGCTCTTGCCTAGTTGTCCCTAACATTGCATCAGAGGACATTTGGCATAAAGTTGAGTTTTTTCCAACTTTCCCCTGTAGTGCTGTTGAGGATCTTTTAAAATCTCTGTAGCTCAGCGTGCGACGCTGGGTTGCAACACCAGGTCCTATTTACAATGAATGGCAGCCTGTCGCTCTACCATCTTTTGAGTCTGTGCGTGAGAATGGCCCATTAGTTTGTTAAGGAGTGGCAGATGCTTCACAGAAAAAGGGCACAGCAAAATAGAAAGGATGAGAGATGGCAGTGAAGAAACGGACAGACTTTTCACACTTGACGAAGAAAGAGAGCACCACATGAAAAAAAGACTATCACACCTTAATACTGTACCCTCCCCTTCACTCCCCTTCACTCCTCACTTTTATTTGCTCACCACTACCATTTCTCTTAGTGGTGTGAAAGCGTGGGAGGAGGTAGGTGTGCGTGTGTGTGTGTGTGTGTAGGTGTGTGTGTGCTTGTATGTATAGCGGAGACCTGACAACTTCCTCTCAACTTCCTGTGATCAGAGCTCGGGGGTTGCTGCGGGACAACCAGGAAATTGGACACACACACACACACACACACACACACACACCCACACACACACACACACACACACACACACACACACACAAACTGGGTCGCAGAAATGTGTGCAGACTGCACAATAAACTAATGTGTTTTTTAGCTAGTAGTAGCCATGCATTTAAGTGAAATACTTTTTAACTGAATAATTATATTTTCCTGGGAAATATATCAAATTACAGCACATAAAAGTCATAACCACTAGCACCTGTGTGATGTAATACATTGTACCATGTGTCCACCTTTAAGCCATTGTCAGTTCTAGGAAAGACAGTTCCAAACTATACACAATACATGTGCGTGCATAAGACACAGAAATAGACAACAGTTAAAGAAAACACACACACAGAGAACAAAAAAGAGGAAGGCAGTGGCAGCGCTGCCCAATATTTCACAATAAAAGCTGAGATTCAATCACTTCCTTACACCGTGCATACAGTACGTGCGTGTGTGTGTGTGTGTGTGTGTGTGTGTGTGTGTGTGTGTGTGTGTATGTGTGTGTGTGTGTTGCGCGCGTGCGTGAACATGACTGTATTCTTTCCTCATTTTCGGCACTAACTCGTGTTTTCTCACACACTTATTTATGGGCGCAGATGTGCTCAGGCTCAGACACACACAGCAACACACAAACACATGCATGTGAAGGACACTGAGACAGTTTAGAAAAGCCTTGGGGCTCAGTCTGAGCTTTCATTTCCTCTATCCTGCATAACTGACAGATACACACACACACACACACACACACACACACATATATAGGCAGAGATACACAGACAGACAGAGAGCGGATGGTTATGAGACTTTTGGCGTGCCCAGAGGGGCGACAGAGGTAGACAACCAGATCTAAGAGAATTAGTAGAGAACCTCATTCTGCATTTAAACAATCAAAAACCTTTTTCACAAGACAGACTGAACAATAATAATTTTTCCTGGGATGAAAATCAACTGGAGAAATGACAGCATAAACAAAAATAGGAACTACTTTACAGTAACGACAGGGCTGCACAATTATGGCTAAATGATCATCTCAACAATGGAATGATAATCATCCATCAGAGACCACCAAAAGGAAGACACTGTGGAGTTTTCCTCCAAATCAACATGTATCCATTTTACTGCTTTTTATAGCTAAAAAGGAAATACCTAAAGCTTTCACTTTGAATTTCGACGAGTCATAGAAGACGCAGACTATAAGAGCAGGGTTAAAATGTCAGGCTAAGTCTGAAGGCGCCTAAAATTCTTTATGACGTGTCAAGTCTTTCTTTTAACTTCGGGCTATCATTCTTTCTACAAGAGCAGGTGTCACATTTTTCACAAGGAGGATATCTCAAGAAACTCAGAGGAAAAGCTTTTCTTTCTCTTAGGAGCGATAAAAGTTCTTTTCCTAATTAAAGCTGCTTCTTCGTCGCCCGGCAGCACAGTGATGGAGAAGGCTTGCCTGGGAAGGCAAAAAAAATGTCCATGGGTTTCTGTGAGCTCACATCCATCTCTCCTGTGTAACAGCCACACATTGCTTTTCTCACTTATTTTCATCTTTACTCTCTCACACACTCTCTCTCTCTCTCACACACACTCACACACACACACACACACACACACACACACACACAAATGACAGTGAGCTTTCCTGTGCTAGGGGAAGTTGCAGGTCGTTGCGACATCAATGTTTGAGATAAAAGCTCCTTAACACACACACACACACACACACACACACACACACACACACACACAGACACACACACACAGTTGAAGACTTTAGTTTGGGTTGATTGTAATGTGCTTTTTAAAAATAAATTGATTTTGTGTATAAGTGTATAAAGAAGCTGCAACCGTACACATAAAAACACATACAGGAGTTTGAAAGGTTCAATAGAGACAATGCAATGGCCATTCACCCCATCACAGTAATATAAAGCACTATGATAGGACAGCAGTTTTTTTCATTTTGCTAAGTTATTACTAGCAATGTGCATCACAAAGTGTTCCGGTTCCTCAAAGAGCAGTATTTTACCTGAATTTCAGATTTGATTTCACAAATAAAAGTATTCTAAATAATAAACAGCCCAACAAGAATGTTTGTTTCTTTTTCTAAGTTAAAGTGCTCATGCAGTTTCTGTAATGCTCTTTAGCTTAAAGGGAAGATCCCATAGCAGTCAATATTAGTGGGTTACTCAAGATTATTACGTAAAGTATTGTCTTCTCACTCATGTAGCTGTACTATAAAAGAAACGCGTTCAGCTTTAGGTTCCAAAGGTCTCAACATTTTTCTTCCGTAGCTGATTTACACTTTTACACAGTGCTCATAAAGGGATTTTTTTTTGCCTTCATTAAATACACTAAGGGACAGCAGTAAGTTGGCCGTAAGTGCATCAAAGACCCCCAACCGGACTTGAACCAGGAATGTTGTGATTACGTGTTCAGCGCCTTAAACCCTCAGGTCACTGGGACGCCCCTGATTTAAATTTGTTAATGGAATGAAAAGTAATGCGTCCAATGAAATACCAAACAGTAGATTGATACCAACTGGCTTTTGATAGTTCATAAATATGATGGTTTGAAAGCTTACTCCAAAATGAGCATCTGTTTTTTGTTTCAGGTTATCTAGTTCTTTAACAGTTGCCATATAAGCAGCCAATCTGAAAACATAACTAAGATACTGCAGCGTACACATCAAACTACACAGCTGCTTATACACACAGGAGGTGACCATAATGTACATTGATCTGATTTGATCTAATTCTGCATTCTCAACATAATAAACTAAAATTGATCACCTGTGATTATCTTTCTCAGGGTGCTCTGGGTGATTTTATGTAGGACAGAGGAGCAGAGGCTTTGCAAGCTGGATGAAGGCGGTGATTATTCAGGGAGTGTTGTCTTGATGCGGGTCCTCTGACTGAAATATCGACAGAATGATATCGACCTTTAATCATGTGTTGTGGAGCAGGCACTGGCATCCCCTCTGCAATGCACTTTGGATAATAACTGAGAAAAGAGCAAGCAGTGCCATGTAAATAAAGCCCCCTGTAAACACCTGCTGTGGAAATTCACTTTGACATCAGTTACCCATGTTTTTTGGGTTGTTCTTTTTTTAACATTAACTGACTTGAGGGCAGATACAGAATTACACCTGACTTGTCTAATACAAGCAACATGCAGAGTTCATCGTGTAGGATGACTGGTACTGTGTACAGATACAGGTCTTATAAAAAAGGAACACAGTTGAGTGTGTGCATGTAGCTGAAACATCCCAAGAGTGACTAAAAGGTCATGTGCAGAGTGACACATCTCTTCCTGCTGTATAATTATCATTGTGCTTTTCCTTTATGCAAAGTCAAACCAGCCTTCGTGTGTATATACCTTCTTTCAATATTACTGTACATTTACTTTACCTGCCAAATGGAGTAATTATGATTGTGAATATGAAAGAGATAGCAACAGACCAAAGATGAGCCTTTTTGCACTTGATTTTCGAAGACAAAATTCTTGATCTCGCCTTGGAAGACTTTTTTTTTTCTTAATGTGTGATACTGAATGTGTGTTAGCTATCAGCTCAGCAGGCCTCAAAATAATGACGTGGTCAAGTCTGGAAAAGATGGCCCTTGACACACCCTATCTTGCCTGTTCTGTCAGAACTTATCAGCCTCTCTTAAGTGCGTACTGAGGATAAGTCATGCAACCTCAGCTAGATCAGGACACCTTAAGTAGGTCAAAGATTTACAAGAGATTCAGGTGTGGATCAGTAATAAGAGCAAAGGTATGTAATATTTAGTTCTCACACCCATCTAACTGCTGGTACACCCTTAAAAATCCACATACATACACACAATTACAAGCATGGACGCGCACAAACACACGGAGTTTAGTGCTTAAACCTATCTAGCTGGTACTACACCCTAAATCCTTTCATCTCTTATTTCATATCCAGCCCCGCCCTCTGTCTTTCCCTTCTTTTCATCTCTTTTTATTCGTCTCTCTAATCTCTTTGTGATCTATGCCGCTGATGAATGACAAAAAAACAGCAGCCAAGGCTTTTTCCATTTTTCCATGTTCAAGTTTGACTGAAATTTACAGCTGAAAGTGTCTTCTACATGTTAGAAAATGTTCTGTAGCCCTGGGGCCAGACCAAAGATTGTGTATTGTAAAATGACAAATATACATGTGTATCAATGGGGAAAGTAGCCAGAGGTACAACTGACTTTTCCCCTCTATCTTCTTTTCGGCTATCTCCCTAGTCATCAATCACTACCTGTTCCCTGTACTTTATTTGTATTTGCACAAGTGCCATTACACTCCTTATGCATGAGTCAAACATAACAAACCATAATTCTGGCAGCAATTCAAAAAACTTGAAGGCATGCAAGAACTCTGCAAACACCTGACAATTCAGAATTGTTTATCCTCTGGGGTTGATTTACACAGAAAATAACAAGGTTATTTGGCAGCTGACCTGAAGGTCTCTGACATCAGACCCTCTCATCTCTAAAGTATAATCAGCTGACCCTGTGGGGGGAAAGCCTATCTGTCCCCAAATGTTCCACCAAATCAGTCCAAAGCTTGACGTACTGTATAATGTTCAAAGAGACGTGGGTAAATATAAACTCCTCCTCTCCTTGCTGGCAAAAGTAGTTATGTTATCTTTCAACCTGTCAAACCTGCAACTCTGCATGTTTCAGGACACAAATTTACACAGGCATAATCTCTACAAATACAAAGGCGTGTAACTGTGAGTAATATTGATACAGAGATATACAGATGGAAATAACGCATAGATACAGTCAATTCATTAGAGATAGGGATAAAAATGAGTGAAGTAGGAGATTAAAAGAAAGAGATATTTAGTCAAGAGTATGATTTATATTTCACACTATTTCATTGTATGTCACACAGGAACTTTCACATCTATTAGTCACATTTTGTAGCTGCAGTTGCTATCTTTGTGTCTGGCAATGGAAGTTGACAATTAATGTACTTTAGAGAAAGACAGGCAGACAGACATTGAGAGACAGAGAGACAGAGAGAGTAACACACAAGAAGAGACTGGGAAAGATTTAGAAAGACATCCCGAAAGGGAAGAGACAGGGAGACAGAAAGAGGACGAGATGTGAATTCATTGCCTTAAAAGCAGCTCTGAGTCAAACAGTGTGATAAGAATCAGACGGCACATGAGCATGTGCACGCACGCACACACACACATACACACACACACACACACACACACACACACACACACACACACACACACACACACACACACACACACACACACACACACACACACACACACACAGAGAGAGAGAGAGAGAGAGAGAGAATCTGTGAATCTTTACTTTGAACTTTTTTGGACAGATAAGTAGATAAGAAGTGTTCAATTACTGTTCAATTATTGTGTGTGTGTGTGTGTGTGTGTGTGTGCATGTTAACGCGCGCAAGCGTGCCGGAGACGGAGAAAGAGAAAGCCAGTGCGAGACAGGAGCAAGGATGAGATTCTTTCCGCCTATGTGTCATTTCCTCCTTCTCTCTGTCTCCCTCTCTCCCAATGCTTTACCCCTCTGTGCTCTCTCACCATAATTTCACAGTAACAAGACTTTCTATCAATCCTTCCGTGGGCCTACCTTTCATGGCACATCTACCTGACACCATAAATTTAACCATCCTCAATAAAAGAAAACGGATTAGCGCTGTCAAATTGAGTTAACAACAAATACGTTGTCGATCTCTAGCCATATGACAACGTGTCACTAGATGATCAAATGAAAAGTACTCCTGTCTGATGGGATACTCTGATCTGTGACAGAACTGTCTTTTCTCTTGCAGTTGAATAAAAGGAAGGTCAGGATTGGTTGTGATGAGCACTTCTAGAGCCAGTAGTAACTCAGTGACCTACCCCAAGTCATGTTAGAAGCTGACACCTAAACTTGCTCTGGTTCTTTAAAACAGTGGTTTTCAACCTGGGGGTGGTGAGATAATTAACAGGAGACGAAAGCAGAAAAAAAAAAAACCTGTGTTTACATTCTAGCGGCATGGCTCTAGGGATGGAAACGTCAGTCTGGTGGTCTGTTGTTGGATCTCTCAGTCCACCCCTTTGGTCCAGGCTGAACTATCTCAACAACTGTTGGATGGATTGCTGTAATATTCTGTACAGACATTCATGGTCCCCAAAGAGTTAATGCTAATGACCGGTGGCTCTGGTGGACTGCTGGATTTTTCTTCTAGCACCACAATGAGGTTGACATTTGTGTTTTTGAGTGAAATGTCTCAACAACTGCTATAAGGATTGCCAGATCATTTGCTACACACATTCAAGCCAATGTCAATTAGCTAATTTTAGCATGCTAAACATGCTTAACATCAGCACGGTACCATTTTCAATGTGAGGATGTTCGCATGCTGATGTTCAGCTCAAAGCACAGCCTTGTGATGCTAGTGTACTGCTAGCATGGCTGTAGAAATCTTCTTTTTCCTTGTAAAGTACTGAATAATTGAACTGCTTTTCCTGAACAAGGGCTGCAAAAAACAATTAGTAAAATCATTACTTTTTTAATTATATTCCTATTTCCTATTATATTCCTATTTACACTGTTTTGTCTATAAAATGTCTGAAAACGAAAGCCCAAGGTAAGGTCTTCAAACGTCTTATTTTCTCTGAACAACAGTCTAAATCCAGATGTATCCAATGATATATAACAGAGACAATGCTCACAATTGAAGCTCAAGTTGACTTTTGAAGTTTTTGCTTAAACCACCTCTCTATTATGTACAACATTGGTCCCTTTTTCTGTCCTGCCCTACAGATTGAAGGACAGGATGGAGCAGAGCCACTGGTCCCATAGGTGTTTTTTCCACACGAGAAATTTGTTAAGAGTTTATCAAGATAGGGCAGCGTACAAGCACACAAGGGTAGCAGAGTGACTAAAGCATCCTTCAACCAGAAGGCCAACTTATCTCCCTAGTGACTGTAAGAATTCTCCCTGCCAAAGTGTCCTTGAGCAAGACACCAAATCCCTACCAGTCCCAGGGGTGCTGTTCTGTAGCGGAGGCTGCAATTTAAGGGGGGAGATGAAAATCTCACTACAGGGGATCAATGGAGTATCACAAAAAAGCCTGTGAGCTAAAGTCACCAAAGTTCCACGCCTCACCTCACCACAAAACACTCTGGTGGCAAATTATCTGCCTCCCCCTCCTTCTGTCTATGTGGCACTCTTTTCTCTTACTGCCTTCCTCTTTCTCTCTTCTCCTGTCCTATTATGGACATAGCAACAGTGTAGCTGTCAGGACGACTAAAGGTTTGATTCAGCGTCTGTCCCAGTCTTAATGTGCGTGTGTGTGTTAGATAGCAGATAAGAGCCATATATAAACAGCACTTGAAAGCAGAAATGTAAATGTTTAGAAGTCACAGCAGAACACAGACCATATCAAGATACCAGAGAGAGCAAGAGAGAGACAGAGAAAGAGCGAGAGAGAGGAGAGAGATTAAAGCAGAGTTCACACCAGGAGAACTAGTAGGAGACTGCAGTCAAGACTCAAGTCAGATTTCAGTCATCAATAAAGCTTAGTGGAATTTAGCATCTCAAAGCTAAAATCCAAAATCCTTAATCTGTTGCTGAATGTGAGGGAAATTTTGAAAAGACTGACCAGTTGGATGTATTAGACACCTATGTAGCTCGGTCACATCCAGGGCCCTTCGTGCTAACGGACGTTATAACTTTATCATGATACACAATAGTCACAGAGGCTGCCAGGTTTATTTTTGAAAGTATTTAAAGTGAGAAACAATGTATTCAAGCACTGCGGATGTTCTCTGGTCATACGCCAGCACAACCACATTAATGTCCTTTTGAACACAGTTAAGGTCGTCCCCTCTGTTACAGTTTGCGTCATATATATATCATATATCGTATGCTGAAGAAAAAAAGTATACTATGATCATTAGTCAGTTAGCGTGGAGGGTGGCTCTATGACAATAACCATGAGCCTCAGCTGCTGTTGCTATGAAAAAGAAGCTGGAGAGGTGACTACTTGGATTGTAGCATGCTGTCACTTCTGCTCTTAACTGCTTTTGCTTTTCACACAGCTGCAAAATGTAGATCAGTGGGTTTTTAAAGTTTGTGATTTAGTTAGTGAGACAGTTTTATGAGGAATTTAGCTTTTAAAAAGTTGTGAAAAGCTCTTAACATTCACTTTTCCCCAACCTTTTGTTGAACCATCGGGCTCTCTTTCCTTCAAGGATTTCAAAATCAACAGGAACTCATATTTCCTTTAGACAGCTACATTTATCTTTTTGAACTTGATTGTGTTGCTAAGGTATTTCAGAATGAAGGGGCAGATGTTCATTTCTCTGCATGTTACAAAAAAATCCAGCACACATTATTTATTAAAATGTCACACCTTAGTCTAATTGGCTTCTTTATTTTTTTTCTGCAAATGCGCCTTTAACTTCAGATCCAACACTCAAAGTGAAGCTGTAAGCAAGCTTCATGAATCAAATGTGACAGGTTTCTTGGGATAATGTCAATGCTTGCACATTTTCTAAGGTCTCAACAACGTGTGAAAAGGTGTGCATGTGTGTGTCTGTGTGCACGCCTTTGTGTTTATGTATCTGTGCGCACATCCTTGCATGAATGAGTATGTTTGTAAGCACATCTACATATGCTGTATATACATGCTTTCTTGAGAGTGCATGTTAGCGTGTGCAGGCTCGCACGAGTGTGTGCATGCGTGTGTGTGTGTGTGTGTGTGTGTGTGTGTGTGTGTGTGCGTGTGTGTGTGTGCAAGTGAGTGAGTGATTGTTAGCAGAAGCTCGTTAACCTCAGAAGTCATTACCACAGCCCTGAGGTTTACGCCAATTAGACAAAATAAACGACAAGCGAAAAACAAAACAGACAAATGAAAAACAAGAGGAGGAAAGAGAGAAAGTGATTACTGGGGGAAAAATTAAAGTGATTATTTTCACCAATTTGAGAACAATTAAAAAAATTAAAAAAAGATTTGAAAAAAAAAAAGGAGAAAGAGATTTAAATGACAAGAGAAGGGCAAAGAAAACAATTGCCGAAAAGAAAGTAATTATTGAAGTAAGAATAGAAAGTGATCACTGGAGTAAAACACCACATTAGACTCGATAATTAGACCTAATGCAACTAAAGACACACAAGGGGAAAAAAAAATTACAAAACAGGAGCGGAAAAAGAAAAAACACTATTATCAAAACCAGAAAGAAACAAATTATTAAGTAAAAAATGCAGTGACTGTGTATTTATATTTGTATGTGTGGTGTGTGTGTGTGAGCGAGAGAGAGAGAGAGAGAATGGTGTAGTATTTGACATCACTACTCCTATGTAGTCTCTTTTTTCTCCTTTTCTCAAGACGTTTTTGTTTTTACAGCTTCACTCTGGGCAGACCAGACCGCTGCACACACATTCATACGCACAAATACACATATTCTCTCTCTCTCTCTCTCTCTCTATCACACACACACATACATCTACCCATACACACAGACCCCTAAAGGGGCCTTTTTCCACATTGGGCCATATGGCGCAGACAGGCGCACGGAAACAATTCTCTAAAAACAACACACACTCTGCACTTAAAAACCTGCCACACACACACACACACACACACACACACACAGATTTTCTCTCCCCCTCTCTCTCTCTCTCTCTCTCTCTTTCTCATACACACACACACACACACACACACACACACACACACACACACCAGACAGTTAAACCTGCTGAATGAATTGCTGCCTTGTTCAGTAGTGCACTAATGGCAAGGAACCTGCCATGGAGATTACCACACACACATTCACACACGTTCAAACACACACATACACACGCAGAGGCTCAGCATTAAGCATTCTAGGGCACTTATCCATTAGAGAGGTTAGTTATTTTCCCCAGTCTAAAAGTAGGTATTCAACTTAATATTCCAACAGAGGCAGCAGTAAATCTACTCTGTTAAGCAGCTGGGGCAGATGTCTGTGAAAAGCTGGAACTCTTCAGGACCACAGAATGGAGCTCGCCCAGTTATATTGGCTAATATAACTGTTAATATTTGACTTATTTGGCATCAGACAATTGAAAATAAATCAATAATACTGGGGCTATCAACAATAACAATGGAGGATAAGTTAAATGGCGTTTCTATTAACACCTGATTGCTGTGTCGTCAATGCTCTGGACTGATGAAATACAGCATATGAAATTAGATGTATCTTTTTTCTAATTAATCAAACAACTCTTACAGTAGGTGGAAAATGTATCTTAAATCATGGATCTGCAGTGATTGGCTCTAGTCTGGCTAATGGCATGGAAGTGTAAAAAGTACAAACAATCAGCATATAGCATTTTGCTGTAGCTCACATGGACTGAGAAAGAATATATAGTAATATAACTTTCTGTCTAGCTAACAAGTTAAACTTACTGAAACTCTTGTGCCAAAATAAAATGAGCAACTACCCCTCATCACACCTTCTACCATAGACTGCCATCTTCCCCTCCATATTTTAAAACCTGCATTAGACTGAATAAAATAACACTGAATGACTGACAAGAAAGTGTTAAGTCAAATTTCATTACATGACGACTTATTCGGCAGCACTTCTGAAGCAGAATCACATGCCAAACTTAAGCAGATCTTAACTAAACAAAGTGCAGCCACCTCCTTATTAAGTCTGCCTTGGGATCATCATAACATTAATCTGATGGCGATACATTCAGTCTTCTATCTCTCTGTAGTCAAGTCAGTGCCAACGCTTTTAAAGGTAATAATTTAACATTTTAATTTAATCTTTCAGACACAGCCTTTTCAGTGAAGGTATTTAAATCAATTCCTCTGCCAATCATCCTCTTTTCCATCTTGTAGTCAAAGACCCCTCCAATATTCTTAACAATATGGAACCTTTCACGTTCCATTAATGACAATTGGCTCTGAAAAGATTCAGGAGTCAAATTCAACAGTGTTTGTTATTGCAGTCTAACGTATCCGAGGGCCTCAAAGCAGCTGGAGTCAAAAACGTACAATTTTCCAGTTGGACTTACTCCACAATGATTCCTTAAGACCAAATAAGTGACTTCTGTAAGACATGATACAGAGAAAGAGAGCAACACTGAATCATCTAGCAGAGAGCAAAACTTACTTTGACGACATATAACAGCAGTGTTTCCCATTTAAAGAAATCTACGGTTCTAAATACTGTAACCATTATTCTAATTTTTTGTTACTATATGAATCTATTGTATTATTGAATGTACCACTAGCTAATACCACTAGCTGCTATTGCTGTTACAAAGCAAAGTGTAGAAGGAATGAATGAAGAAAGAATTTAAGTACAGAAAATATCCTTAAGGCGGCTTACTGCACACGATAAATCTTTCTCAATGGCAAGACATGCTGGATCACATATGACAAGTCAACTCTGTTCTGAGAAGCTTTAATATTTAAACAAAGTAAGTACTAAGCATAACCTCACATTTTCCACCACCCAGTTCTGCTCCCAGGTGCTTAAATCATTCCTACGTATTGCAAAGGAACATCCCAGAATTGGCAACGATGACATCAACAAATAATGTATTGCTGGACATAAAATCAATGTTTGTTTACAGAAATATTCATTCTACATCTTTCATGTTATTTTTGGCAAAGCTGGTTTCTTCCTGTTCATCTTTGATGACAATTTTGTGCCCACATTGATCCACAGACCAGTACTCCCTTTGCACTGGCATTGGCAACACAGTCAAACAAACACGGCAGTCTACTGTGAAACCCACTGCAGCATGGTGACTGATTTGCTTTTATTTGGCTTTGATGGGCACCTGGACCTGAAAAAACTACCAGTTGGAACTATCTGTCAGCCCCCAGCTACTCTGTTCTCATTGTTCTGGCAAGTTGTTCTGTTGCTGCCAGGCAGCCTGGCTGCTTTAGGTGGTTGCGCTGGCTGCTAGCTGCAGCACCACTGCTAGCCACTAGCCTGTCAGCTCCCAGCAGCTCTGTCTTTATCGTCTCGGGTAGCAGAGCTGGTGCTGCGGAACTGGCAGCAGCACTATCAGCAGCAGCCTGAGCTTCTCTCTGTCTTTGTTGCATTTCCTCAGCAGTGGACTGTGGCTCACACAAATCTGCATAGACTCTGACAACATGTTATAAAATGTGATCCATAAAACCACTGTGCATGTATAACTGGAAGTTGACTGATCTCAGCCAATTTCTTCCTGTGATGTCAGGATATAAGTGAATGGTGAAAGTTGCCACAGTGATACAGAGAACATCTGCACGTAGTCCCTGTGACTAAAACATGGTGAAAACTGTCATGTATCCGCAAAGTGCTCCTTTTCGCAAAAAAAAAAGGTTGCGTTTTTGTCAATATAAGAAGCCACATTCGAGCTGACTTGGCAGTAACTTCTGTACCTCAGACAAGGCTGCAACTGCAGAGTGATTTTTCCTTCCAGACATACCAGGAGCAGCACACAGCTGTATGGTTCACCAGCATATGGATTAAATAAATACAGTCTGCACAGAGCTTGTTAACACTTGTTCACTTGGCTACAACACAGTGTTGTAGCCAAACCGAACAAAAAAAACACACACCCACATCTGCGCACACCCAGACAAAGGCACACACGCAAGCTGCATGCGCACAAACACAAACAGGTAGCCTCACACACAATCAAACATCATTAAAGAGTACATTTTGTAGGTGAAGGGTGTTGCATGGGTTCTTGTGGGAGCATGTAGTGACACATACACAGATCTAATGGCTCGGGAAGCACACACAAACATGCACACAGACAAATGTATACAGACCATGGGGAAAAGTTTTTGATAAGCACTAAGTAGCGTGTGTGTTAGTAATTAACAAAAACTCATTTACGTGTGTGTGTGTGTGTGTGTGTGTGTGTGTGCGTGTTTGACTGCTAGCATGGTACTACACCTAGGCTTTTTTAATTTCAGCATTACTTAATTGTTAAAAAGTCTCATATACACATAGATCCCCCCACACACACACACACACACACACACACACACACACACACACACAGACTTATACACATTTGACTTAGACAGGTCCATAGATTTACATACAACAGATGACAGCACACACACACACACACACACACACAGAACAGGCTTGGAATGTAATCCTGTGGTATAATAACACTGAAATTCTGAACCACTAGTTGGGGTCTGTTCTCCCTCTAGCTATGTGGTCAGTCGCTAACCTAATCTGATTAATGGATTTCAACCCCAACTCTACTCTCCCAAACACAGGAACAGACAGAGAGGAAGATAAATTGGTAGAATCTATGAAAACTAGGTTGGGTCCATTGCCTCTGCTTTGCCTAGTTACCGTTCTTAATCTGATTAATGGATTTTTCCCCAGAAAACCTGGACTGAAAAGCACCCTTGAAACCAACTGTGGAAAATGTACACGCAAAGAAGCCAACAAATGCCAGTCGCATTTGGCTGTGTAAAGTTGTCTCCATAGACAAAGTGCATTAACAGGTGGATGGGAGAAGAGAATTTCAGAGGCGTTTAAGTGAAAACCCACGATTCTTTGACGTTCCTGCTGCTGTAATAGCAGCAACGAAAGATACGCAGCGCTCAACCTTAACATCTGATCGTTTCCCACAGTTGAACATGTGTCAAGGCAACTTCCCAATGCTAAATATTAAATTAAATGTACGTACTACAATCAAAGTATCTATTCACTATGGGTCTGGAAATGAATTGTATGGTGTATTTCATATGCTGGGCGCAATCCTGTCAAACTGTCGTGGTCGTGGCCTCATGCTGCCAGAATTGAATTTGCTTGAAATGTTTTCCTTACATGCCGCGCAGTAACTACTGACAACCACTGACAACTACAATGGATGAGAGAGTGATCTATGCTGTTTGTGAGTTTCCTGAGCTGTTTTTTAACAGTTATCAGGACATTAACGGGAGGGCCTTTGCATGGAAGAGCATTGGCACAGACTGCAAGTATCAGGAAACTTCAGTTTTAATTTAGGCTAGGCTATAAAGTTATGACTATGCTAATTTAGCTAACTTTAGCTATCAATAATGATGGTGGCTGGTTGGCATCAAAAACAAGATTGCTACCAACTGTCAATAGTGCACAGATGTGTCCATGGTTTCCACATGTACACCCGGTGTTTGCCCGCGGATCGCTTGTCTGTCTAGTCACTTGATGAGTGCAGTGAGATCCCGCGGATCTGAGCGGGTACGCAGGCGGCGAGTCGCTCCCCGTCTGAAAAGACCCTTACTGTTGACATTTCATGATGCCAGCAAAGCACTTAATTAACTTATCTATCCTATAAGACACACCATAAGCTGGAGGATAAAAATGGCAACAAGCTACTGCAACGTTACACTGACTGATTATTAATCACCGAGCTAATCAAAAGCAAAGCTGGATTGACTGTGCTGAGTGTCGGCGCAGTCAGCACAACACCATCGCCCCATGGACTTCGCCCAAGATTCACAGGAACGTGGACCAAAGTAAAGTCATTCATCATTAATTTGGCATAAGTCTGAAGACTAGACATGCTAAAATAAAGCTGTTGTTGGGCCTCCTATGCTCCGATACAAACATATGACACACTGTGCCATGCACCATATAGTGGTAATGCACTGTGTTATGGTTGTTGTGGTTCAATAACTCCCTTTGAAAGCATTACAACTGCGTTTGTGGTAAAAACCAAATGTCAGATCTGTAGACGGGTTGCTAATATAATGTACCTTGGTGATCAGTCCAAATGTAATCAATATATTAGAGACAATGGAAACAAAAATGTGATAATATTGGTTGCACAATAAAGTCTGCTGCCTCAATTTACTAATAGTTACAATTAACTGTAATGAAAGAACGTAAACAGACACTGTACACAGAAGCCCATGTAGAGAATAAGACACACACACACACACACACATCTGTCACTTTGATCTTTGATTGATTCTGTGCCCTTTAAACAAGTCGATCATTAACAAACCAACAAATTAAGTCATTAATTGCCATGACAGCTGGTGACACCTCCTTTATTAATCTTTGTCTGCATAATTAATACAGCTTAATTGGAATTAATTAGAATTAATTGTTGTTTGGGATTTGGGGGACAAGGAGAGAAACCTGCTGAGTGTGTGCATGTGTGTGCGTGTAGGAGGGCCAGAGGTTTAATGCCCTCTGTACAGAATGATGAATGGGTATTTGTTGCTGTCCCAAACACACACACACACACACACACACACTTAAAGAAGGAAACACTGACACAAAAACCTGTGTGTGTGTGTGTGTGTGTGTGTGTGTCTGTCTGTGTGTGGGAACTAAAAGTGGTACACCCTGCTGCAAAGTTACGAGAAGATGAGATCATCAGACACACAATGAACAACCTGTTGACCCATTTTGTGGAAATGGGTCAACAGGTAGCTTACCTATGTACGTTCACACGTTTTCTACTGAACCGGGTTCTAACGTGACTTTTGGTATTTACGTGTGTGAGGAAGAGCCAGGGCAACCCTCAGAGTCAGACAGTGAGAGGATGACACGCACAAGAAGAGAGCAGAGATCCACTGACAGACGAGAAGAAAAAACACATGGGGATTCACTGCCTCAGAGGAGCGAAACTCATTGGTGGGGCACTACATCACAGAAATAAACTCCTGGATATCTTAGTAATGTGTGTGTTTGTGTGTATATGAGTGTATTTGTGTGTTAACAGTCAAACTTGCTTGTGGGCCTGACTGAATTGTCTCTACTCAACATTCCTCAGTTTTCTAAAACTCTGAAAAGATTGGCCAAATCTGACTTGTACTAGCACATCAAAGACTACGTAAGACCACAACACACACAAACGCACACACATACAATTGGCGTGCATGCACATGTGTATATACGTACACAGTGGAAGGCATACAAACATACACATATGTAGACACAGTTGGACACACACACACACACACACACACACACACACACACAGACCACAGCTAAAAGCATCAAGCAGCTCAAAGCAATCCGCCCTGCTGAATAACATCACCGAGCAAAGCCACCATACCACATAATGAAAAACATGCACAAACACACACACATACAAACACGCATACACTCATGTGCGTGGGCCTCATACGTACGTACCCAGTACCATATACTCTGGCGTGCACTAATCATTTATCTATACAAACACACTAAAATAACAGACATCCATAAAAAATACACAGCACGAACACACACAAATAGACAAAGTGAGCCAATGAACCTCCCTGCTTTTGCCCTTAAAGGCTCAGTTCACTCAAAATCATAGTAGTGTTTAGCCTTACAAATAGATTAAGTTTTATTTGAGCAGATTTGGGGAAATTCTGCTCTAAGATATCAGCCACCAGCCCAATATAATGAGAGTGAATGGAATTTTGTTTCAAAGCGCTGAAAAGGGACATTTGAAAAACTCAATGCGCTCTTTCCAGAAACAATATCCCAGTTATTTTGGATAATACCGACACATCACTGTGGACAGTTTTTTTCTTTTTACACTATGAAACAGTTCATAATGAAAATTGTTGAGACAGCAAGAAAAAAAGAGCATGCGTATGTGGGAAAGAGAAAGGAAACAGACAGAGCGCTTCAGCGTGTGTGGTGACACAGGTGTAGGAGGATAACATAGCAGTTGTATATGTGCCTGTGTGTGTGTGTGTGTGTGTGTGTGTGTGTGTGTGTCTGATGACTGAGGAAAAAACATTGAAGCAGTCCTCAACAAACTGTGTGTGTGTGTGTGTGTGTGCACCCTAAATGCACAGTTTTACAATATTCCTGATCCAGCAAAATAGTGTGGTAAAAGTACATCATGCTACACATCACATTTTCACAAACAAACAAACAACCTGCTACATTATTAATACAATTTCATGCACTGTCTCTCACACTCGCAAACACACACGGCGAGAATAAAGGATGTTTGCATATACAGCATAACTCAATAAAAGGACTACACACAAAATCTTGTTTGCTTTACACATATACACACATACGCAAAGAGTTCGACACGTACAGTATTTCAACAGAAACTAAAGAATATTCACACAGCTATTATTATAATGTATCCTTTACCACAAACCACTGCAGCTTTGTGCACACACATAATAACCTCAACTATACGTATTTGCATTTCCTGTAGTACAATAAACTAGGTGGGTTTTTAAATGCATGAAGAAACAGAAACACTGGCCTGCTCATTTCTAACACGTAAGACATCTTTAAGAAAATTGATTTGCATTCATATAAATAAAGCTCTGCATTTACAGGCACAAAGACGTCTGGTACGTCATCATCCTGTAATTGCAGGCTCACTATCACCATCACCAATCTAGCAGATTGACTTCTGTCAAGTTTGCGGCATTTGCAAAGCAAAATCAACAGTTATGTCAGAGAGGTTCAGTTTACAAGACGCGGCTGGTAACGATTACTTACATATTTTGCTCCAAGTACATATGATCTTACCCTTCAAACAACTGGCCACGCTACTACCACTAAACTTTACTGAGTGTAAGGAACTAATGAGCTCTGTTCCTATTAAGGTTTACTGAACCGGGGTGCAACGTAAGCACGATGGAGGAGCAGGTAATCCCTCGTCAATCACTCTATAACGTTCAAAATCTTTCTGAATGTGGATAATCATACAAACACTTTCCACCCTCACACGTAAAGCAGTTAAATCTTAAGACCACAACATATGGGTAGCATTCTGAGGCAACACACACAGTCACTTCCTCCAACACTGATGACTAAGCTAGCAAGTAGCTTTTCATGAGACTTCTCAGAGAAGCATAAACGCCATTTTATCAGCGCTCATTTAGTCTCAGTAAACTCCTGCACCTAATCTAGCAAAAGGCATTAACGTTAATCTACTAAACCACCAAAAGCAGGTCGAGCTTGAAACTTTCTTTCAAATGAAGCATGTAGTTTTGTACTAATTTCTTTTTAAAATTTAAAGAAAAATGCATTTTAAAAAAAACATATACACATACACACAATAATGCACGCACAGACATACAAATTATCTCAGATACACATAGAAATTGATTAAAATATATGTAATAATATACTATGTATATAATAAAAAATTACTAATTCAGGTCTAATTTGGTAAACACAAGACTGAAAATAGATCTATTAATTAAGAATAATTACTCACGATTTGAGCAGATCATAATAATAAATAAGAATAATCACACAATACAATATATGATCAATAATCAAACATTTTAAAAATGCAATAGAAGGGATATGATCCCAACTCTAATTGCTAAATGTTACTGAAGCATGACATGTAATTTAAACTCATATAATACATATATTTTTTAAGTATATCCTTTTGTCAAATTATTTTGTTTATATTATCCTAGTTAATAAGGATATTAAAGTTATTAACCATACTACTGAGGGATTAATGGTGAAAAAACAAATGACTGGATTAAAATGAACGCATCCTACCTCTGCTGTTCATCAGGTTACAAAAACATCATGGCTGACTCCTGGCCTTGGCATCAGCTCTGTTGAAGCGGCTCGAGTCGACCCAGTGCTGCAACGGTCCGTCCAGCAGTAGCCAACGGTTCGGCTACTGGCCCTCTGTACTCCACACAATAATGGGAAGCAGAAACCAGGTGTCAGGCACAAACTAGTATCCCACCATTTCTTTATCAGGTCCACGTAACTCCATGCAGGTCCGTGAACATCAGAGCAAAACCTTTTGTTTAAGAAGCTCTTAAACTCCTCGTAGCATCAGCTACCTTTGGTCCAGGGCTGTTGCTCTCCTTATGCTTAACAGCTGGGCAATACGGCTTTGAGTTTGATCAAGTGTGTTGTAGATCCGCGTAAGAAGTGTTATGCAGGCTGCCCTTGTTTCTGTCCAGTCTTTTTTTTTTTTTTTTTTTTTTGGTTCTGGTTTAGGTCCTCAGTCACGGTTGTCACAGTCCACCATCACTTTAACAACCTGGAAAAAGGACAGAAGGACAAATAACATTAGAAACTCACACATTCTGCAACATTTACTGGAACCTATTTGAGCCAGACTCCCAAAAGTTTGTCCATATTTTACATATACGGGAAACAATTTTGTCCAGACTGGAGAAATCCAAATTGACTGGCTGATCAAAGGTACACAGTGAGCAAAAAAAAGTTGGTGCTGTGCCGAGACCCCAGCCAGTCAAACTCTGTAATAGTACCAATTTTGTTTTATCACCATAGTTGACAGCTGACAACGCCTTTCACAAGTGAAGATTGTTTTAAGGCCCCCGGAATTAAACTAAGCCACTGATATTGTAAAATGTCACAAAATATGTGTGCCAGTGACAAGGGAAAGCATCAACCAGCTTTTCTCAAATAATGAAATATAAAAGAATCCTTTGTATTCTTCTTTCAAATGTGCAATTAAAAAAAAAATGTGATTGAAAATGTGTGTGCCATCTGCCTTTTTAAAAAGCGTGTAATGAGGAAGGACACACTCAAAACAGTTAAATTCACAGCAAAAACGTCTTTACAACAAGCTTGTACACTATCCTGTATGTGTGTGGAAGGGAGAGGGGCATTACGCAAGTTGGTGCAGTCTAATGACAGCTATCTATAAAACAAACACACTGGTGGTAACATACTCAGTCAGCTAAAAATACTTTAAATAAAAGTGTACAGTACAGTGTGCTGCCAATAAATTGGCGACAAAAAAGCCACTAATAATACCATACGGAATTAATTCAAATTAGAAAACAATTACAGCCTGTGGTGGAAATCACTGGCACCAGCATACAACTTCCTTCTCTCTTTTTCTCTGTGTTTCAACAATTATTATTCACTCCATTTCAATATTGATCACTTTATGAATCAGAACAAGGCAGTCATTAATGAGTAATTTCCAGGAATTAATAAATAAATTCATTGACGCATAGTAACTTTCCAGTGGCTGTGACCACTGACAATTGTATTTTCTTTATTCGGTAATTCTAGTGTTAAATGTCAGACTCTCCAGTTTTCAGTTCCCCCTTTTGTTGCCCCAACCACAAAAATCACCCCACCCTCTCTGTCTGTACCACTCCTCTCTCTCTTTCTCTCTGTGCCACCCCTTCTTCTTCTTTCCATCCGTCTTGCCTCTTTCTCCCTCTCACCGCAAATCTAAATCTGAGTCTGTATTTATACAAAGCCAGTTTCCTTGGGTCAGTCTGAGAAGTGTGTGTGTGTGTGTGTGTGTGTGTGTGTGTGTGTGTGTGTGTGTGTGTGTGTGTGTGTGTGTGTGTGCGTGCGTGTATCAATGGTGGATAAGAGACAAGTCTGAATTCTTCACACATTTTGGAACTTGTTTGTTGGCTGCTTATAAAGCCACTGTTTTATCTGCTGTGCATATTAAACCACCTCTCTTCGGACACAACAGAACTATTAATTTTAAGTAAAGTTAGTGCCCTTGGAGCTTATACGCAAAGTGAATAAGCGAGGCAGCGAAGGAGCTGGAATGGATGCAAAAGGAAGGGCTTTCATATCGCAGGATACCTGTTCAGTGGTTTACCTGGTTCAGTGTGGTCCTGACCACATCCACATGCAGTTCTAACTTTGTTTGGACTAAAGATAGAAAATTAACACACCAGCCATTTGAGAGCTGGAGTGTGTCATTATGTGAAAAGGGATATCTGCTGCTTGAAAAGAAAAAAGAAAAGATTGCTGGCATGAAAAGTAAAGTACATTATGAGTCATTACTGAAATTATGAGTCATTTTAAAAGACCCTCCCATCTTAAAACAGTAATGTTATTGAGGATATAAACATGTTTTTGAAAAAAAGTGATGTATGTTTCAGGTAGACGTTTGAGATGAAACTTATCATACTGCATGTCCCCAGGTAACCTTAAAGTGTCCTCAATGAGAACATATTTCACTGCTTTGAATATATATATATATATATATATATATATATATATAAATGGGTGCTTTACACACTATGCGGACTAAATGTAAACACACAGACACACACGCAAACATAAAAGATCATACTCATACATTGTGATGTTTTCTTCAGGCTGTAAAACTGTGAAATTACATTTAACACACACACACACACACACACACACACACACACACACACACACACACACACACACACACAAACACACACGCTTCCGGTTATTACATGATTGACCACATAATAGCATTAGCTATTAGAGCTGAAAGAAAAGTACGAACGTTTACTTCAAGAACGAAAGAAAGCAAAAGAATAACTGGAGGGCAACTTACTCATTAGTAGCACTCACAACGGGAAAAGAAAAGGGAGAGAAAAGTTTTCTTTTTCTTAAAGAGTGAGTGTGACTCTAAATATTTTCCCCGTGGAACTCTGACTCAGTTGTTGCTTACTCATTTACTCAATCACTGTCTTTCCCTGCCCCTCTGTTTTTCTCTTTTTCCTCTTATTTTTCTCTTTATTTCTACGCCATGACTTATCTCGTTTTCTCACTCTTAAACCTCCCATTTCCACATCTCACGTCCATCAACTTTTAACTCTCCGTCTCACTTTTCCTCCCTTTCTCCCCTCCATCACTCTGTCTTTCCCATCAATCTATCACTGAGCTCTCTGTCATTTTCATATGCTTCTTCTGTCTGTTTTTCCAACTGTCATTGTGGCTGAGATCCCCCCCCCCACTCCACCACCACAACTGCCTCCTCCTGCGTTCTGACCCCCTCCACGAACGTGTGTGGTCCGGTCCGACTATAGACCGTTACATTGTCCCAGACAGGTTGGACTGCGCCACTAGCCAGCAGACGAGGGATGGGGGGGGGGGAGGTGGAGAGCGGGGGTTCCTAGGGAATGTTTGTTTTTCTGTTTCCAATTTGGTCCAGCCCGAGGAACTCCACACTCCGCTCTGTCTCAAACGCACCATTCATGACGGCCTGACGTACATGATTACACACAAATACCCACTCACTAACTCTCCTTCGCTCACGCACGCGTGCACACACATGCACACAGACATATATATGTACCCATATACACATGCTAAGCTCTGCAGCGTCACTGCCACCAAAATATACCCCACAAACAGACACACACGGAAGAATACATGCACATTGACAACCACACATACTCCACTCAAACTCATTTTCAATCATTTTTACCATGAAACACAGGCCCTTTAATTTATCTTTGTTCTAATCTTTTATTGTTTTCTGATTTGTTATTGCTAATGCCGTTTCAAATGACATGGTGGTCAAACTAATTACGCTTGTTTCTTCCTCGTCTTTCAGTGATTTTTCCCCTCTGTCCTCGGGAAAACGATGATGGCCTTTTTGATGTGTCTCACTGCGTTTTTAGATGTTATGTAGACAGAGTTAAGCTCCATGTTCCACCAATTAGAACACAGAGAGCACATTGTTTCATATTCGACTCAACTGTTCCATCTGAAATGGATTATTTTAGTCGGTTTTGTTGTTTGGATTTCAAATACACAATGCTGATCTTTGCATGTCCTTTATCTTTATCTTGTATCGATACAAACAGACAGACCGGCCAACAGACAGACACGTACATGTAAGGGCTTTCTTTTTTGAATGTGTATTGATTTGTTTTTAGATAGTCATGTAGACTGAGCTTACTTCCACATTCCATCTATTACTCATTGGAGAGACAGGAAACCACATTGTTTTTTATTGAAACACTACATATGAAAATTATAGTATTAACCAGCTAGGGTAATTAGAAATAAAAGTATTTTTGCATGTATTTATTTTGTTTATTTTCTTAATTGTCTGAAAGTTTTTGATTGGTTGTAATATAGGTTTTGAATGCTTAAAACAATTTTGATTTTTGAATGAGGGCCAAATTGAATTTACAGCACAACTTTGCCCTGAATACACAGACAGGCTTTTCAGCTGTTGACTCATCACTACTGCAACATGGATTTAACATCAAAAGCTGAATAAGAGGCAAAAGAGCAGGCAAACACAACAGGAAAAAAAAAACAGATACATCTGTTCTTCATTTTCCCTTTAAACACACTATGAAATTACCAGAAGCCTTTAAAATGTTCCAAAAATGAGCTTGAAATTTAAATCATGATCTAAAAAAAGGAAGAAGGCATTGTTTTGTATAGCTTTATCAAACCTATCATATTAAATCCCGTTATCACAATGTATCTTCTTTCAACAGCTAGGCTACACCTACAGACATCATAGTAACCACAAACGACGTGGACGAATGGAAGAGAGAAAGAGAGAAACGATATGGTTTTTAGACCTTGGCTAGAAAGTACTAACACGATATCTCCCAGCGGAGGACATGTCAGAAAACAGACCCCACTATGAGCAGTTGAGGAGCAGCTGACACTAACTGCTGACCTACAACATTTCACCGTTGCTAATAAATTATTTCTGACTGATGATGAAATTTCACATTTAAAACAGAAGTAGAGCCAAAACAATTAGTCAATTCATCGATTAGCTAATCATCAGATCATTTTATCTGCAACCGTGTGGATTTTTCAAGCCAAAGGGACAACAATTCCTTTGTTACAGCCTCTCTACTGTGAGGAGTCGTTGCTTTTTCTTTGATAGGAAGTGGAATATTTGGGGGTTTTGGGTGGTTGTTTCGTCAACCTCGGCTCTGGACACTTGTAAGTTTTCAGTTTTCTGACATTGCATGGACCGAACAATGAATCAAGAAAATAATCAGCAGGTGAATCGATTATACAAATAATCATTAGATGCAGCCCTAAAGCAGTTATCTAATGAAGAGTGCAATGAACCTGCAGCTTGTGTTGTGCACTATATTTGTAATTATGTCAGTTTCTACGTATTCCAATCAAACTCACATGGCCTGCACAGATTTGGTTTGCTGGTGTGTCTTCTGAAAAAGGCTCTGAAAAGTAGGCCGAGTTTACCTGTGGATTAGCAGAGACAAACAACAGAGCAAAGCAGAAACTCCTTTATCAGAGACAAAAGCACATTGTTATAACAGGATCACGCCAGCAATTTAACATCAATCAGTAATCTTGATCAACCAGATCTGTTGAGGTTAAAGCTGAGGGTGTGGTCTGTCTTTTCATTACTGTAAGGAACGCCCAGAGCTTTCAAGTTTTGCTCTGACACAGATGCACGTGCAAGTAACTGACACACTGCCACTTCCCTGTAATAGAGATGTTCCTCTTAAGGCCTCTTAGCTCCTATTAAATAATCAAAGGAATGGTCAGTCCACTTCTTCCTGTGGAGTTTGAGTTTAGGACAATTATTGGATAGCAAATCTGAAGAGCGCAGCATTCAAGTGTTGTTACAATGGAGCAAGTAGTTTTAAGCTGTTTCATGTTTTATTAAGACTATTTTTTGGAAAGCTGCCTTTATTCAAGAGTCAGTAGTATAGTAGATGTCATGGGGAAAGACCAAAGGGGACCCTGGAAGTAGTGATCAAATCAAGGACTTAAAAAACAGCTCATATTGGCCCCAATGATTTGTCATCTAGAACTCCGAAGATGCAAGAAAATAAAACTATTGTTGCTCTCATGTTAAAAATGAGAAAATTACAGTAAGGGCATCTCTAAAATAGCTGTGTCATTTTTCAGTTTATTTACTAACACAACTACACAAAACTGCACAAAGCTTGGCAACAGAGCCAACAAATGACCAAAGGATTTATCAAAGATTAAAAGTTTGTGAACTGGAAAGGTTTTCAGTCTGCCCGCCAAGGTATCTGCGAGAAATTGCCATTCGGTTAACTGCTGCTGTGGCTGGTTAGAGGAGACAAACTGACCAACCACAGTCAAGACAGTATCCACATTTGCCTCGATGGACAGTGTTAATGTCCCGCCTTGATGTACGATAGTAGCAGGAAACCGGGAGCTGCATAAATCAACACGGGACTGTTGATTTTGACCTTGCTCTCCACAGCTAAGACTCTCATACATCAAAAATAATGGAGAACAAACTCTGCTTCAGTGGTAGTTGTAGGCGTAATGGAAGGAACTAGTAGCTGCATAAATCAACATGCTGATTGTTGATGCTTGCCTCGCTGTCTTTTCCCCCCAAAATACGGAAAACAAACTGCAGCTCTGCCAGAAACACACACATTACACACATACATCTCACCAGCGTGCATGAGTCTGCCAGGCATATCCGATGATTTTAAACGGACATACACGTACGCATGCACACACCCCTGTATGTGTGTGTGTGTCATGGTTTGGTTTGCCTCTGTCTGGGTAAGCTCAAACATTACGTCAGTCACGCGCACATCCACAGACAGAAACACGCTGATACACTAAACCACGCACACACTCGCAACTCAACACACACACACACACTTTCCACTCCTGGAGAATCGGACGTTTTCATGCGAGCGGCCGGCCCGACGGGAAAAATGTCTGGACAAACTTAAGACGCGCGCGTACAGACACACAACGGAACATTTTCAACCCACAATGTTGACTTTATATTCCTTTCCAGAGCCCTTCTATCTGCACGCTGGCCAAATGAAGCAGCATTTCCCTGTTGAACACTATCGGGAAGCAAGACTGGGAGGTTTCAGAGCCTCAGTGATGTCAATGCAGGACTGGAGTCCATTCAAAAACTGGACTTTAATCAAAATTCTAAGCCAAATATGATCATACGATTACAGTGAGTCATTGTAACTTCTTTCTTGCAGAATTTTCACAGCAATGAAAACAATATTTCTCAGTATCTCAATCAAAGATACTAAGTGCCTAAGAGTTATTAACTTTCCTTACATAAGATTCTTCTATAAAGCAAGAAAAATTGTTCTGGCAGAGCATCTTTCACTTTCCTAGACTGTAGCAAGGAATTTTTCCAAAGATGCATTGTTAATTTGCAAAGAGACAGGGAAACTGACTTAAGAGCCATATCATTCCTTAAATTGTATAAATCAGAGAGAGATAAGTAATGGATCACAGTATTCCAAACATTCACTCCTAGGCCACTTTATTTGATACACCCACACAATCGAATGCAATCAAGTACAGTCAATGCAATCAAGTAACTTTCCGAAGCTTATAATAGGGCTGCACGATATAGTAAAAACATCATGCGATTATTTTGATAGAGTCACGATTATGTGATTATGTGAATGATAAAAATATTCAAATCAGGATCAATGACTATTTCTCGGAGTCTACCTTTATCAAAACATACTATATATATATATATATATATATATATATATATATATATATATATATATATATTGAGATTTCAATAATATTGTGCAGCCCTAGCTTGTAATGGCAATTTTTTGTCAAATTTTCAATGTTTATTACTGAGCACATAGTTTGTAGTGGTGTTGAACTGGACTGCATTGTATTGACATGTGTTTGTAATATTCTTCCCCCCTCATGTTTGGAAAAACACTAGAAACACCTCTGAATTTTAATGCAGCCCAGTTCACCACCACTGCAACCTTAATAATAACCATATAGTTAAAATATAAACGCTCTGACTGTGTCAATAAAAACTTATTATCATCTAAGTAAAGGTAGAATTTATGGCTAAGCTGTGCTATTGGACCGCATTTCATTTTACATGTGTACCCAATAAAGTGGCCATTGAGTGTATATGCTATTTGAAAACTTAGATCGCATGGTTTAGAGCTTTTTAGTAAGGTGCAGAAGAAGTGCTGCAGTAACCTGTAAGCTGGACTGGAGAATACATCTGGCAAGGCTTCAATCTGTGTGTTTGTGGCCAGTACAGTGGTAGTGGACCACTCAGCGTCCGTTGAGGAAGCGAGAAGAAACTCATCATTGACTTCAGTTACAGTTTGACTATGTTCATTGATCTGGTTGGGTGAAATTTGCCTGTTATAGACATTTTCCAGTTTGCAATGATGACTTCCCAGATGGTTCTGTGTAACAAATCAGGTTAGTGCTCCAGCTCATCACTCCACATACTGTCTATATGTTCCTGTCTTTTTTAGGCAAAGGTGTGACCTCCACGTTGGCTAATGTGTGAAGATTTCCTCATTCTCTAATTGAATCTATTCAAAAGAATTTTCTATAGCTTTTGGAAGCAGAGGAGCCAATAAATCATGATAATGTTGCTAAGTTGCAACTATTCAACAGATTACATTTGCATGATGATCTGTAGTGAGTTTTACAACACTGTGGTGCCCCAAACATTTGTGTCTCACTGCTAACTCGTCTGCTAAGATCTGTTACTTTTCACCCCACATGCTGTTTTTAACACTCTGTTCTTTCCATTCTTTCTTTTCTCCTGTCTACTCTATTTTCATCTGACAAATTAAATGCTGTCAAAGCTACCTCATTCTGAAATATTATTTAGGAGGGACTTTCAACACTTTAAGACGCAATGTTTTCATGGAATGGTGGGTGAAAACATTCAAAATGTGAGTCTCTTGGGTGTCTTTATAAAACGTACTGCTGGACCAATAAAGTAACAGAACAGACATACAGCCTGTATATGGAGAGAGGAACAGCCGGTGTGAGATAGAGGTGTGGGTCACTAGTGGCTTGTGATCTATATCTATATATATGCTTCTAGCGATTGTTGATCGGTCTCAAAAACCCTGATCGGAGCACCCTTAGTGTCTATCAATTGGTGGGGATTTCTTAATCCAAAGTAGTTGCTTGCGCTAACAAACATTTGCCGCTTACTTCTAGGACATGCCTTACCTGAAAGACAGCTCTCCCCCATTCTCCTGAACAAACTGGGGATATAGTACATAACTTTGTAACACGGAGAGAGCTTTAAAAAAAATAATTCTATTGAAAATGGATGTCCTGGGCAACGTTATAAAGTACGACAGTGTTTACAAGCTCACAACTTCACCATGTCACCACCCTAAAGACTTTGGATTGGTTCTGCAATACAGATTTTTTTTTATAACAACTCTCAGCTTCCATCCAGTTTTAGCAGCGAAAGCTAGGAAGAAGTCCTCAGACTGGCTTGAGTCTAGTACAGTCTAGGTGAAGTTGTCGGCTTGTGGTTTACACAACAGATACATCCCTTGAGGCTTTATGTATATCTGGTAAAGACACATAAAGTGCACTATAAGTACTGGAAAGCACACATTTCATGTGTTTTACACAGGTATAAAAGTTGCAAATGTCTAAGCAACTGGAAGACCAGCAGAGGGAAGAGATCACAAAAGTTACAGTCAAATCTGTCGAGACACGTCATCTGCCCCAGTCAAACCTCCTTCCAACCAGTGCAGTTCAGACACTAAACTGACATTTTTATATGGGAGGGTAATTTAATCTAATCATTTAACTCGCTCCCTCACTTGCCTAAAATAGTAAGAGAGAGAGAAAAAGAGAGAACGGTGCAAGAGAGAGAGAAAGATTCTCACAGCTAGGTGAAATCAGTCTCTAGAGAAAAGGGAGAGGACAACTTGTGTATGTGAAGCACTAAAAAGCCCAAAAGCCATGTTGCAGAACAAACGCCATGCCCCCCACTGTGCTTTTCCACCCACCCCAACACACAGACAACCACACTCACACACATACACACACACACACAGGCCCGAAGTAAATTTAACTGTCAGCCGTAAAGTTTTCGACTATAGCAAGTGATCTTTTGCCCCCTTTTCTCTCCCCACTTTTCCGCCTCCCACTCCTGTCTATGCAAATGAGCTCCTCATCTGTCCTTCCTTCCTTCCTTCCTTCTTTATTTCCTTCCTTACTCTATTTCCACCTTATTGTTCTAAACATGTCCTTTTCCTTCTCTTCTTAAGTCTGTCACAGTCTGGTTTTACTACCTTTCCTCGCCCTTTCTCCTCCCTCCATCCATTAATCTATCCATCCATCTGTCTTTCTCTCCCGACTCCACAGGACAACTGACCATAGACACCCCTTTATTCCCTCCTACCTCCCCAGAAAGGAGAAACTACCCTTTCCTCTTCCCTCTTTTCCATCTATTCTGTCTTAACCCCCCTACCCCCTACTAGCCACTCACTCACACTCACACACACACACACACACACACACACTTCTGACTGTGGGCCTCTGACACCCACTTTCTCGTCCGTCCCTGACAAAAGTCTCAAAGACCCCCAGATGTGTGCCCCCTTAATTTCCATTTCAAAAAAGAACCACCTCCCTCCCTCCATCATCCTTCTATCCATGCATCCACTTCTTCACACACACACACACACACACACACACACAGCAGACACTCGAAAAACACACTGCTACACATGCACACTTATCAGCAAGTAGACTTTTAGTCTTTTTTCGTGAGAGACAAAATGTAAAATAAGACTTGCTGATCATGACAAATATCACTTATCAGATCCTTTAAAGGGTAGCACTGGGTTGTTGAACACAGTGTATACCAACAGAAGACTTCCCCTTTCAGTGAGATTTTTTTTTTTTAAACGTGCTGACCATCAAAATTATTATTTATCCATAAGAAGGAACATGCTGATGGTAACACATTTCATGAATCTCTGTGGTCTGCAAATGCTGGTTCAGGACCCAAAGGTGAGCCCTGAGCAGATTATCACTTGGACTGTGTTTTTAAAAAGTATGTAGTTTTGATGTAGTACCTTAAACAACAATGTGTAATGAAAGGTTTGAGCACAGCATCCCTGTTGTAATTAGGGCTGTCCAGTTAATCTAAAAACTACCGAAACCAATATTAACCAACCTAATATCAGTCAGGTTGATATGTATGATCAGGGAAATTGAGCCTATTTTACTCTAAGTCTCCTGCAAACAAATACCTAAAAATATGATTAACTCCTTCATATGTTAAATAAATACTACTAAAGTCACAATCCTAAGTTGCTGTTTATTGTTCAGTACAAAGATTTAATGTAAGAGGTGCACTGTGGGGATCGAGAATCATATGAGAATCTTATTAGGGCTGCGACAAACGATTATTTTCATCATCAATTAATCTGCAGAGCATTTTCTCAATTCATCGATTAATTTGTTGTTTTGTGAAATGTCAGGAAATGCTGAAGAAACACGAGGTGAAGCCTTTAAAATGTCACTCAAAAACCCCAAAATATTCTGGGAGAGATATTTTTTTTGTTGACAAAACTCCAAATGATAAACTGATTACAATCCATTATTGACTAATAATTGCAGTTCTAAATTAGATAGTATTTCAGAAATAGTAACCAAAGTATATGTGACAACTAATCATATATACATACTGATTTCAGACGGCCCTAGTTGCAAAATTATAAGAATAATATTCTTTGTGGTTCCTGTTTTGTTATATATACCAACAGAGTTCAATGACTGGGCTGAGGGTCTCTAAATGTGACCCAATCACTATTCAAAATTCAACAGTGTTGTGCAGCCACTGAGACGACCCTATCATTGGAATTACACTGCAGATAGAGTGCCGCTGAAATTCATGTGTGAAAAATCCAAAAACTCTACCTGAGCCAAGTGGTTGTGGCTTACTGCCCAAAGTCAACTGTTTCATTTTACATCAAAGAATTTCCTACATTATATATGATAAACACATTAAAGTAAAGTTTTTTTTAGAAGGACAAGATGCTACACCTTTAAATGTGCCGATTAAGCACTCCTAAGTGCTGTAAGAGAAGATAAATCCCAGCTTCTTTCAAAGTTTATGTGGTTTGAAGTGAAGCCCTGAGGGCATCCGCTCAAACTGTCTGCAGGGCTGTACCCTCTAAAGCCCAAAGCTGCTACTGCAGGATTATTTAATAGCATCAGACGAAGCCCAGCCTCATGCTGTGGAGAACAGGTGAGACTTAGCTGTATCTAACCACATTTCACTGCTTCTTTCAAAGTTGGGCAAAAATGTCAAGCTGGACCAGAGGCAGGTTGGAAGGGTGTCATATCTCCCTGTGCTTTCTTCCCGCTGTCTCACTGCTATTGAGCAGCCAGCCAGAGTTACATGAATAAAATAACACAACAGGCCAGACTGGCGATTCATGAATTACAGTTACTAGAGCCATGCTTAATCTTTATTTCAATGTTTTTTCTGCAGTCCAAACAGTCCACACAGCCAGAGGCACACGCACAAAAATTTGCAGAGGCTGGTGTGGCTATTCGCTTTACTGGGGGAAAAAAAAAAGAATGTACTTGTTAGTCGTTTAAATCATAGTTTTAATTTGACGGGACGCCATAAAAAGTCTGCCCCTTATTACACAGACACACAAACACACACACACATATGAACGCTCACACTGACAGACACATGCATTGCATGCACACAGAGTGAGGACAAAGACTACTTTGAAAAGTTACTCAGCCACCAGATGTTTTAGCCAGATCCCAGACTACAATACTAATGGGGCTGTACGTGCATGTGTGTGTGTGTGTGTGTGTGTGTGTGTGTGTGTGTGTGTGTGTGTGTATGTGAGTGTGTGTGTGCATAAGAGAGAGCGGCATAGAGAATAGCTTTAAAAGCGGCAAAAATGAGCCCCGTTTCTAAGCAGGTATATAGTTCTGACAAGGCTATCATATTTCACGAACGCAGATACACACACACACACACACACACACACACACACATACAGATCCACATCTAAAAATGGCAATATCATAAAAATACATCATAGTTGACACGGTTAATATTGCAATAGTGCACAAACACAAGCAAACCTATCTGTGAAATAAAGAGGTACTAGCTAGCGATAAAGCTATATGACTGCAAGACATGCGCTTGGGAAAAAAGCAGGTTTGCCACAGAAGAAAAGACCGCCACATCAAATCTCAGAAGAAATATTATTGTGACTGAGAAAGCAATTGCAATAGCAAACAAATGTCAGGGCATATTTACACTTGAAATGAAAGTTAATTGCAATCTCAGGGCGAGTAAATCAAGTATTTTGACAACGGTTACGGTAGGATCAAGCACACGTGACACTCAACAGTCTCGTCCTGTCTTGCATTACACTAAGAACGAGAGAGACAAAGATTTAGAGATAATGAAACAGAGTGAGGGAAAGAGGCACTTGAAGAGAAAAAGGAAAAAGTGAAACACAGACAGGTTCTTGGTTTGACTCTTGACAGAACAGACAGTTAACCTTCAGTACAGAAATAAACAATCAGTGAGTCAATTCAATTATAACCAAGCAGCGAATGAGACAGAATTGACCTCAGCGGAAATAGATAAGTGCTGATAGACTGTTACAATAACTGATAGCCATCTATCAACAATTCTGAACTGTCTGGAGATGAATGTCATCTAATACTGCAGTCTAACCATGACTTTTGAATTTCTGATTTTATAAAAGATATATAATGCCATATTAAGGAAATATATTGAATCACACAGGCTTGAAATCACCTGTAAAACAGACAACAACCACATCAAAATAATTCATAACTCATGGCTTGATAGTAGCTTAAGGAAAGGTGGCGTTATGTGAAAGAGAGTGCGTCTGGCCCTCATCTGCTGAACACATTAAAGCTTGTTGATAAAACACAGATCACAGATTTACAGCAAAAAATACTTGATCTTACATTGACAGAGCGACAGGTGGATGTTTTGATTAACAGTGGGAAATTTTCCTACGTGCATAAAAAAATCAAATGACTTCCTTTCATTCAGAATAAATCAACTCTGTCTCCACTTTGGAGTGAAACAACTTTTACCCACGTAGCTTCCTCGATAAAAAAAAAAAAAAAAAAAAAAAACCCAAATCTGCCACTTCCACTTGAGAAAAGTCTCGCTGAATTAAGCATACAGTACTTGAGGAAAATGGTTCAGTACTCTCTCCATCTGCGTGTTGCACAGCCTTTTCAGCTTCAACACAAAGAAGCTTACAACATAAATCACATTCAAATTCATGCCACTTATGCCACTGTCACATTTTCCGTAGATAATTCTCGCTGTCTGTCTGCCGGGTGCTGTGTGAAAACTGTAAGAAATTACAGATGGAGCCATGCTCACGGGAACACTTGAGCACAGTATACAAATGTACTCATGACGCCACAAGTTTGAATGCATTTTTACAGCTTGTAGCGCATGTCACAATTACTATACGGCCTACAGAAAGACACAGGCTTTTGAGTGTGTGTGTGTGTGTGTGTGTGTATATATATACTATTTGCATTTAGAAAATCCTCATCCCAACTCTTAATTCATGTTCTGAACTCTTCTAAAAAAAGAGAATTACTTAGAGATACTATGCATTTATTCCTTTGAAGGCTAGCTTACGTCTCCCAATCACTCTGAAATGCCGTATGCAATACTTTTTGCCATACAAACATTTACGGTGATAAAACAAATTTGAAACACTGTTAATGACGACATCCTAAATATATCGACACTTATGTGGCAAAGTTTGAAGTTTATATCCTGACACAGACTATCTCCCTCTCATAATTGACAACAGACAAAGCTTTACGTAATACAGTATGTACCCAGATAAATAAACACAGGCACAAAGAAATAAAACAAAAAATAATCTCAGACAAAAACTGCATGTTTGCTGTGATGGATTATCTTGCTCTTGAGTCTTTTCAAGTCATTTTGAGTTGTTGTTTTTTTACAATGAAAAACAAATAACTGACAGCAAGTGGCTTTTTCTGAAGTTAGCAGATAGAGCTCTAATATCCTCTTCTGTGTCAACTGTATACCGACACCAGCAGGAATATTGTAAAAGAGAGCAGAAATACAAGCAACTCACACACAAAAAAAGAATCCTGGCTACTGTATACAGACATAGATATGAGTATATAAATTCTAAGAATTAATCACAACTGTCAAAAAAAGTACAATGATAAATGTACCTATGATCCTGATGTGACAGCTGCAACTATATTAGGTCCACCCCGCTAACCACAACCTCATAAAATACTGTTGCTATTAGAAATAGCAGTATTGGATCTCATTCAAAGTCATTATGCAAGAATTAAAAATTTAAAAAGGCCAATTCCCCAATAATTCACCTCAATACTGAAATTGATTCCCCTTTAATGATTTTTGCTGCAGGTTTTGGTTCAATATTTATCGTCGTCAATTACAAGTTATTCTAATTGGCTTTACCTTTTAATGTGGAGCTCCGTTTGCAAATGTGAAACCATTAAGAGGAAGGTTTCACTGCCTATTATCACAACAAGACCTACAGTACAATGCCGGTGGACAACATAAATCAAACACACTTTCAGCTTTTAATGCACCATCAGAGTGTAAACAGGCTGATGGACTACATTTACTAAGTCTCAATCAAAAACAATTTACTATCATCTTATAAGGCAGAGTTAATACAAATAACCCAGGGCTTCCAAACATTTCTTATTAAGATCCCTGTGACACCAACATTCAAAACACATGGAGGTTTGTTGTATTCACACAAATCCTAAAAAGACCAAACACACATCTACTTTGTTTCAAGATAGTTGCTGACAACTGTTTATAGGAAAGCTACATTTTTCTCCTAATGACATACAGTCATCAACATTTGAGCTCTTTTTCCCCCTCCTTTTTTCCTTTGCTAAACACTTAAAACCTGAGATAACACCTGTAGTGTAAGCTCGGAGAAAGGTAGACGCAAAAGACGAGCAGCAACTCAAAAGGCACAAGAGGTTTGGTACTAAGATGGAAAGTCAAATTTGGCAAACGTATAGGAACATACAGACAAAACCACTGTTGTGCAGTAAACGTGACAGCATTCGATTGGCTCTCCATTGGGCAAATGTGCATTGATTCATTTTTCAATTAAATCCTGATTTATTTGAAAGTTAATTGAACACAGCCTCGGAGCAAATCACCCGCTTGTGTTCTACACAAGGTCAAAACTCATATGAACAGTGATTGATAACTGAACGTCTGGGTGCACAGGAAGCATGAGTGTGCCAAGTGCAATGCTGAGTCAAAGCAGTCAGAACTCGCAACTCATAACACATCAAATAACAAGCCAGTAGGTTTCTCAGACCAATGAGCTATGGTTGACTACTTCAGGAGGCAAAGTTATGTTGTTTCCAAAATCTTTCTGGTAGCATAAAATGCAGCATATGTCCGTTAAGAAGCAATGTCATGTGCTGTATATTTTTGAGATTTAACACAAAATACTCATATAGTTTAGGTTACAAGGAGCAGGCAGGTGTTATGGAGGTTTAAATATACAACCTTTTGGTAACAGCGTAGTCTCTATAACCACAAGACCATACTGCCTGTGTCATCACCTTCAACTAGTATAGGCTACGCCTAAATCCACTCAACCACCACTTTATCAGTCTCCACTGTATCGTGACAGAAGGATTATTTACTCTCTCTCAGATCAAAGGAAGAAAAATTGTCCCATATTTAGGATTTGTCTGTCCCAAAAACTTTTTAAAAAAGGGGAAAGAAAAAAAAAGATTAATTTCACCCTAAACCAAGACCATGTGCTCGTTATCTGAAGCAGGCCGTCTAAAAGACAGACTTAAAAGTCTAAAATAAGACCAAAGACATTAGAGACAAACTCAAGCCTAAACAAGGCTGTACTAACCACAGACAGAGTGGGGATGACATTTTGGGCATTTAGCAGACACTCTTTTCCAGAGTGACTTCCAGTAAATGCAACAGGAGAATGAGCTCAAATCCCTGTATCACAGACGTTACAAGCAGCTAATACAAAGCAATGGAAGAGCCAAAAACAATGCGCCCAGACAGTTAAATAAGTTAAAAACAATTGTGTCCTTGGGATATGGGCAAAACAAGAGACTGGGTAATAAAGGAGTGTGAGCTGCAGAGCTTTGAGCCAAGAGAGCCAGAAGCCTTGCAAAGAGGTTTTTTTCTTTAAATAAACTATCCGTGACAAATGGAGGTTTTCCTTTATCTGAACTGCAGGCAGGGTTGAGATGAATACCGGCTGATTGCTCTAATAGATGCTATCTTTTCCTGCTTATTGGAAACAGTGTGAGAGATAAGAGTCCATGTTCATAAATAAATGGGATCAGAAATTATAAATAAATGAGATTTGTGAGTCCACATGAAGAAAAACACTTAAAAAAAAAAAAAAAACCTTGAGGAAAAAAACAACTTAAGCCTTCTTGTTGCTAAGATTGACTGAATACAGATTAGATTGTATTAACACAGGAGCTTAATGTCGAGGCATGGAGATGTTAGGTAAATGTCAGCTTGGAACACTTGCATGTGCTATATTTTCTCACCAAGGCTTTCCATATGTCTTATTATCCAGAGCCAGAAATAAAACTTAAATAAAACAGTCAAATCTAACTTCTTAAACAATTGCTCCTGTTACCACTTCAGTCACTCCAGTAGCAACCAACAGTCAGACTGTCTCAACAATGCAAAATATTTAGCTCAACTGATTTTAGAGGGCTGCTCTCTCCTAAGATCAGGGAGACAACTCTTTTGCACTTCCCATACACTCTCTCACTCTGTAGTGGCCAACAGGTCTTTTAATGGGATTACCTCATTTGCCAGCACGTTAATATCCCATCTACCCACAGAATACCAGTTTAGAGAACTGCAATAATAAACCAAGATTAACTGAAATACAATTAGGACAAGGGGAAACAGGACACAACTCTCTGAGACAGGACTCGGATCAGGCCCGATAATAAGGAGAAAGACAGCAGTGACTGAGAGACTGAGGCTATGGCAGAGTTATGGCTTTCTCCTTAGCAATGGCAGATTTTAGCAGGTACTGTAAGGCAAATAAAAATACCTCGCCCTAAAACTTCTGCTGTATCATAGGGAGGTACAAGGGATATTTGGCCTAAGTTTAACAAACTTCTATCAATCCTGTAAACTTTTTGGATTTTACTGTGTCGGTCTTGACACATTATTAGTAAAAAAAAAAAGCTTTAAGACAGCACTATTTTCTTTCTTGCTTCCTCTGCCTTTTGCATATAACTTTGCCTTTTTCAAATACACTGACATCAAGCCTTTTTCCAAAAACATTTGAAGAAAAAAACTCTTTTCTATCTTGACAATTATCAATTACAATGACTGCAAGTAGAAGAGTTTGACAGAAACTACGGTCCATAACAAATTTCCTCGTCTATAACATCATGCCGTCTGGCCCTTTTACACTCCATCTCAAACTTTTTTCCCTTGTAATGCAGCCCTGCTTTGAAACGACCAAAGAAAAATGCATGGCAGCCCACAAAATCACTACAGTTGTTCCTCATGTCTTACAGAACATCAAACCATCAATAAAACACAGGAGATACATTCCAGCTAGTTGAACAGGACATTTCTGACTTCCCTCACTCCATGTGTTCTCTCTCTCTCTGTTTCTGTCTTTCTCTCTCAAAACTTTCTCTCTCTTCCCAGTTCCACCGCAGAGACTTCACATATTGCAGCCATATGAGTAAGCCATGGCTGTCTCCGCACACACGCGCGCACACACACGCACACACACACAGGAAAAAGTGTTCTGTCTCACACACACATACGGGAAAGAGTTTTACAAGCAGAGGTTCTCTTTAGGAAGTCGTCAACTGTTTTGACGTTTAATAGCAGCTACGAACAAGGCCGTAAGATACAATAATATCCAGTGTCTGGAAAGAGGAACATTTTTAAAAGTTATAGATTGATACACTGCTAGTTCAAATGTTTTTACACACTTTATAGGATCTTGTTAAATGTTTTGTAAAAGTTTAACAAAGGCATATTTACATGTGCGATATCAGTGGATAAAAGAGCAAAATTATTTGAAGAAGTTAGGAGCAAGTGTCCCTGAGGCTGGAGTGTGTCGCACTCGAGGTGCGTGGAAACAAGAGAGAAACATTAACTGGCCAGATGGACAGAGAGCACATGGAAATTCCCAAATAAATTAAAACTTGATGTCAGTTAAAAGCACTTGATTTACTTACCAAGTGCCTGAAGATGCTGTTATGAATATCAAACTACAAAATCTGATATCATCTGTGCCAGGTAACAGAAAATACAATTTTAAAAGCGATAGAAAAACCTGTTAGACAAAGTTACACATGGAGCTGTGCGTCACACAAATCCACTAAATACTGAACTCTTAACTGAGACACAAATATCCAGAGCTCTTAACAAACTACAGTAAGTTGACTCAACTTTGACAACATTTGTTTGACTTTCTAAAGTATTTTGTTTTCAAAAAAGTAATAAAAGCAGCCATCTATCATACTCCTGAAATCTTACAGAAGATGTGTGGCGTATGCTGCTGTCTGTCCTTCATGAAAAAAAAAGTTATGTGCTTAAAAAGTCTAAACAAATACTCCAGAGTTAACAGCTTTGGAATTAGAGTTGCGTTGGTATGTCGCTTGTAAAAGTGCAAAGCAAACTAAACCAAGTTTCATGAATAATTCTTTTCTATTTGTATTTTTCCCTCAAGTGATCCCCCACAGTTTTAGGATGCGTGTGTAACCTTTCCCTACAGCTGTGGCCGAGAGCGTAAAAACTTTTAAAGGAAATATTGGAAGCCAGAACTTTTTACATGAGCGTTACAGATATCATTCTCAAACTCACTGTTTCTTTTCTAAAGTGCTTTTTAAAAAAAGCCAGTGCAACGTTTCAACAAACTTTCTACTTGACACTGAAATGCCGTGAAGTTAAAAACTCACACATAGATGCTTTATATCTAAAGCACTGCAGAAATAACCTACAAATGTTTTGCGACCTCACAAGGCTAACGCCAGTGAATGAAAATAAAAAGGAATTAATCAATTAATCACTTGTTAAAATACAAACTCTCTCTGCTTTTCTCAAACAACTGCGAACAAGCGTGGGGTCAGAGTAAAGTCTCACGGGCCTGCTCTGCTTTTTAAAATAATGTACTGAGGTTATCTGTTGAATAAAAGTCGGTCCACACATAAGCAGTTCTTTTTGGGGGGCCAGATTTGGAGAACTGTGAAGGACTATGTAAAAAGCTTCCTTGCAGTGTGTGCCTCATTGTACTGGCTTCACATACTCTGCTCTCCCCACAGAGTTGTCATGCCTACCCAGCTCCCTTATCTCAAAGGAACATCACAGTTTCTTACCACAGGAGGAGGAGGAGGAGGAGGAGGGGGGGTGCGCAAGTTTTTCAAAGTTGAGTGGAAATGCAACGCAGGCTTTCAAGAAAAGTTCCAACAACAACAACAACAAATAAATAAATACGCTACATTTGAGCTAATAAGTACTTGTTGTTCTTGTTGATAAGACAGGATGTTTAGGGGAAGGAGGGGGGGGTCTTTAACGACAATTCACATCCACCATGCGCTCTCGAGCTTCCTAACAATGAAAGAGGTGCAATAAAAAACAAAACAGCGCCATATCGGCTGTAAACCAGTTGATAAACACAATCTCTTTGATCTCAGAGCTGCACTACTTTTCCACTTTTTAGCCCCCCATATATATAAAAGAAACTACAGGCACCCTAACTGTGTTCATCTTTCAGCACAAAACTCCTTTCCCCCCACTCTTTCTCCGCGACGTGCGTCATTCGGAGGAGCAAGAAATCTGAACTTGAGTATCAAGTTTGCAGTCAGAATAGTAACGAAAAAAAGTTATCAATGAAAACGAGAAGAGGAAAAAAAAAGTAACACACAGAAGTTACACGAGAGCTACTTTGTAGTTGCAAAAATCACCCCGAGTCGCCGGCTTGTAGCGGCTCAGTCAAAGATGCGACTTATCGTAAATGAATGCCCCCTCTCAAAAAAAAATAAAAAGAAACAAAACTTACAACAACAACAACAAAAAGACACACACAAACCTACTTTGAGGGCGACTAAGTCACTCCACGTCCCCTTGCTGTCGGCTTCACAAACTCAGTGTTAAGTCAAAAGCGGTAGCCGTCCCCCAGTAGCCCCCTCAATTTGTATTTGTGTAGCGTTTGGGTGTCCTAACCTAAATGTAAATTGCCATGTGAATTCAAAGCGGTGCTGCTCTTTTTTCCTCTCTCTCTCTCTCTCTCTCTCATTCAGCAGATCCCTCTTTCCTTACCGACGCTGCTCAGGCCGTTAGTTACATAAGACGCAAACCGACTGCTGCCCGTCGTAAAACTACTAACGGCTAACAGAGCGATATTATGTCTCCTAAACGCAACCATTGATAGCCCGGCTTCCCCCCTTCGAGACGAACAAATCTCATTTTGCCACTTATCCGAGAGCATGCATTTCGCCATCTACAACTCCAAACCCATGCACCGCCGATGCGTTTTTTCCCCCCTTCTCTTCTTTGCCGTTTTACAATGTCACTGCACCAACTACTAGAGAGGGCTGTATTGCATGGTGTGCTGGTAGTGTGTTTCTTTTGGTGCTGCTTACCTGTTGATCAAAAATAAGCATTAGCCTCTTTTTCTCTCTCTCTCTCAGTGTGTGTCTCTTTCAAGCAGCCTGTTAAGATGGTGGCTGGCTGGCTGGCTGGCTGGTTGGCTGGCTGGTTCGTCTCTTTGTGGGTTTTTTTTTTTTTGTTTGTTGATGATGTCGGACGGGGTGACTGTGTCTTGGCTGTCTCTTTTTTTCTTTGGTCTGAGAGGGAAAGAGAGATAGTTAAGGCTTCACGGCAAACACTGATACCGACTGATTAGTGAGTTAGGTTGGCTCTGGAGTTCTAATATTCCGATGTTATAGTTGTGTTATTAAGCCGCCCAGAGCCCCGGATTTGCTGGCCACAGCAAACCAAAGCCAGGAGCAGCTCGTTATCTGTAATTTCTCTCTTTTTTTTGGTTCAGACTAGTGTTATCGCTTTGCTGTGACAGGACCTCTCTGCTTGTCTCTCTGTAGGCTGTGGGCATTACGTCAGAGGAGGAAGACACAGCAGCTCTATTAATATCAAGAAGCCACCCGAAGACTGACTCTTAAAGTGACACACACTGTAATCTCACTTATTTACACAGTTAATACCAAACCAAATCAGCTACTCATCCAAAATAAAGAGCACGGAGTCTTAAAGTAACACACACACACTCACACATTCGGAATTATTTATTGGAATAGTTATTAAAAAACCAAATCAGCCACTCAGATGTAATCAGTAACTTTTGAGTTTTAAAGTGACTCACACTGTATGGAATCTCAATTTCTTATATGTCAGTCAACCAAATCAGCAACTCGGATGACATCAAGAGGTATTGTGATCACACACACACACACACACACACACACACTGTAATGTCACTTACACAGATCATACTAAACCAAAATCAGCTACCCCGCTTAAATCAAGAACACTGACTCTTAAAGTGACACACACTTGTAATTGCCCTCTTTTACACAGTTAACACTAATCCAGATCAATTACTTATCACTCACTTATTTATTAGCTATTAAACCGAATCAACTACTCCACAAAAATCCAAAAACATTGACTCGGAATCAGAATTAGTTTTATTGCTAAGTAGGTTTTCACATACAAGGAATTTCCCTTGGTATATAGATGAATTACGATTAAATATAGATCAAAAAGAAAGAAAACTACTGCAAGTCAAGAGGCATACATATAAAATGAATAATAATAATATATATATATATATAAATGTATGATAATAATAGACAATATGTACAATATAATTGTTGTTTTAAAATTAAAGTGACACACATTGCCTATTTATATGTTAAAGATAACATATGTAAGATTTTGAAGCATTTTACATATTATTTTTTATGTATTAATCATTTTTTATTGCCTATAACAGACTGTGGATTGATCTCTATGTAGGGATGCAGGTTATATTTTCTGGGAAAATCCAATGAATCTGACGTTTATGTGCACTCCCGAGTGCCTTCTCGGTCCGCTTCACTGCAGTGCCAACAGTGTGCAACAGTGTGCAACACTAGCTAACGTTAGTTAGTTAGCTTAGAAATGGAGTCCACCAATGTCTACAACCCACAACAACACAGACACATTGTCCAACACACATTCTAAAGTCAAAGCTAATATTAATGCACAGCATGTAAAATATATTGCAATGTTGTGGTTTTAGCTGAAAATCAAGTGGATGGATTCACACTGTAATTTCAGTTATTTGTACTGTTAATATTTGATGACTAAAATCACAGGCTTTCCTGGTTTCAGAATGCAATTCCCTTATACACTACTGTTGTAAATATGGACAGCTGTACACATCATTGTTATGATTATAGATCAGAAACTAGCGAGTAGACCTAACTTTGCTAAAACAACCAAACATCAAGCAAGTGCAGCAACACAAGGCATAGCAAGCCAACCAATATTACTTACTAGTCCAACAGCAAGAAGGCCAGAGCGGTGTGTGTCTTGCAGCATCTATCTGTCTGTCAGGAGACTCCGTAAATGACCAAGAGTTGAGACAGAGCAGTCAGAGGACATCAGAGGGAAAACCAGAAGACATTTTCTCCATAAAATAAGATTTAGTTTCCCCAAATTACCAGTGACATAGTGGTGGTTGGTGGTGTGTGACTGTGCCTTGCTGTTAAGCATTATGCACTTCTCATGGGAGATCATACCTGTTACAGTGTTATAGTATGCGCAGGGCGAGAATGACAGAGGCACCATTCTTCCTGATACAAGTCAGTGTAGCATCTAAAGGATTTTTGTTATTTTGAGGTAATAGTTGCATAATGTTGCTTTAGATAAGTTATTAAGACAATTTGCTACAGAATCAAAATCAAGGTGGTTGACTCAAGTAACGCACACACTGTAGTCTGACTTGATTTTAATCTAAACCATTACTTTGAAGAGGATTACATTTTAAGTTTTCATTGTAAAGTTTTTGTTTAAATCATGTTTGTTAAAAATAAATTGCTTAAAATGTTAATGCATTTCCTCCATTATAAAACATCTGCAAAGACTTTTAAATGTTTTGAAACCTTATGCTCTTTCATTGGTTAACTACGCCTGTTGATATGCATTAGCATGCTTTGCAATCATAATAAATGTATATCACTCCACACTAAGCTTGTAGTGTATGTGTGTGCACCAGGACGCACATGAAAATATAAACACAGAAGCTCTGTTACAGTATGAGACACAAACAACATTGGGACCCGCTCATCAAAACATTGCTCTACAGCACCTCTAGTGGTCAAAAACTCCACAAGGTAGCTTTAAGTCTTCAGTGAAACACTTGTGGAAGTATTCTGAAAGTAGTACGTGAGACAGATAATTTGTGAAAAACAAACACAACCAATCAGAGCTAAGACAGATAGCTGATTGCTGAGTCTCATTCCCAGGTTGTCAAGTACCAACGTATTATGAAAAAAGTTATTTTTGCAAAAGTTACCTACTGCGGCTTAAATTGAAAGAAAAAACAGACAAGATAATTTATGACTGAATTAGCCATTTATGTGATATTTTATATTACCATGTACAGTTTCCTACCATTTACTGTACAGTATATTTGCACTAAGCTCTTGGATAGTTTTACTGGTATAACTTAAAAGGGCTTTTTAATGGACCAATAAACCATATGCAAATATTTTATCACAGTGTTTACAAGCATTTAAAATGTAAATCAATCTTCCACAGCCTCAAAATACATGGAAACTCAAGTATGCTCTCATAGCAGGTCCAAACTCATATCTTAAATCAAAACCTCAGGCAATGTCATTTTAAAAAAAAATCTGAACCATATTTGATGCGGGGTCTCCTCTACACTGTAAGATCAGAGGTGCATACATATTAATAACTCTTATCTGGTATCACTACCTATTTAACCAGAGGGCAAAGGAAACCTGTGCCAGCATGATCAAAATGTCAATCAGTAAATGGATTTATAAAATGATAATTTAGCATTGAGCAGCTAGAGCATCTACTGGGAAGCTCAGTGCAGGTAATGTTAACAACTCTTTCAATATCAGCTTCTATTGTTTTTCTTTTAAATCATTCCTGATTTGATGTTATTCTTGTTGAAAAGAGAAGACTGTAGAACCTCAAATTTATATCATTAAATGGTTGTTTTCATTCAAGCCCTCTTACAGTGTCATGAGTGTATGCAGATGTTTAGTGTGGGTGGGTCAAATGGAAACCAAGCAACATAAAGACAAGATGAATGTCAGTGAAATTGAATTGCTGTTGTGTGATTTAGTATTGCATATTCACTCAGGCATTCAGATTTTTTATGGTGGCCATAATGCAAAAATAATCAAAGAATAGTTTACAGGAATGTTGCGGGGGGGACTGGATGACATAAATAATGAATATACCCTTGTAAGCTTGGTATGAAAAACAGGCTGTTGGCTAAGTCTTTCACCCTTCCACAGTCCTTCTCCCATTGCCCCACTGGGAGGAAGGGACTGTGAACTTTTTAGGTTCTTTTTCAAACACTGCCCTTCAAAAGCCAAAGGTAAGACTTTTTTGCTAACAAAGGCAATACTGCAGCCTCCAGGCATACACACTGCTGGATCCACCACCTCCTGAGGGGTGCAGGCTTTGAACGGACCACAGAGAAAAAGTCACATTGAAGAAATAATACACCTGCCGCCTGCTGCAAGTCTTGTACATAAACCTCCCATTGATTTATTTTTGAAATTTCCAATTTTCCTGCCTTCCTCTATTATTTTATTCATTTCTTCAACTGTTTTTTTTTTTTCAAGAAAGAGATTGTGTCCCCCGTCCCATAGTTCGCTCTTCTCATTTGTAACTAATACTGTCCCGTTGGTAAAGAAAATTTTCATCTTTTGTTTCCTGCACCCAACAACATGGGGTATATGACATACTATACAATATAGTGCAGCAATGTTGATCTACCTGTGACGACAGACTGTTTATTTGTCATAGACGCTGTTTGTCTGGTTTTGTACTGCTTTAGGTATTCTTAAAACCTTTTTGTTCCGTGTTGTAATGGAAAATGATTAGATTGCCTTATATAAAGTGCCTTTTGCAATTTGTGCCTAATACAATGTCACCATATCATGGTGTTACTGCTTGAACCCTAGTTATTTGAAGACTCACAGGAGCCAACTGATAGGGAACAAAGACACTTTGTTCGAGTTACATGGAGACCTGACCTTGCTCTTTTCGACCCTAGAGTTGTTATAAATTAGCTGCTACTGTATCTTTGGCTTTTCCATCCAGCTTGTACGTGATGCTTTGTTGGATTGACTGACCTTTCTCGCAAGAAATAAAATCACATAGGGACATATTGGTTTGGATATCTTTATTTCAGAAGCTCACCAGTTCACAAGAACATTTCCATAACACTATCAATGCTGTTTTTGAATTGATGTTTGTGTAATGTTGATGCTGTTGTATCTGAAATATGTGGATTCTTTCAAGGTTTATTTTGTTACTCTATTACTTCAGATCTTCTTCATCTGCTGTAGTTGTTGTGCTCTTTGTTGTCATTAAAGAAGAATGTTGAGGGAACAAACCTGAAAGCAGCATCCATAAAATTTTAGCCTTTTGTGTGCTCACACAGTGCAGATTTTTAAAATGGTCTAAATAGCAACAAGGAATTTTATCACCCCCCCTGCGCCATGTTCACCGATTCTTTATTAGGAATGCATCAGTATGTTCCACCTGATTTGGGGTAAATACTGATCTTATGGAGTGGATTGGCATTGGCCAGATGTGACAATTCAGTGTTTTCGCTATCTGTTACATTCATCAAGTCGGGCGGGCTGCCAAGTTTGTAGTGCTACAGAAAACTCTGGCCTCATGATACCTAACATAAAAATTGTATTTCTAACTTCTAATTTTCACACAGTGAGGTATATAGATTTAAACATTTGGAGAAAGACAGCACTGGAATAGGATCTGTGCTTGCTGAATCGGGGTATCTAAATTAGTATCAGGAGAGAAAAGGTCAGATTGGTTAATTTATATTCTACCCTACAGACCATGACTTTACATAGTTTAATTATCTTATTTTGAGTTCAGGAATTTTAAAACCTAACACAATGTTCTTTTTAAATCCTAGAAATAATGTTTTTCTGAAAAGGGCTGATTCCATTTAAGTAAACTGAAATATTGGTTAAAAAAAGTAGATGGGAGTAAATGGACTAAAACATGCAAAAACACAACAAGTATGGTCCCTTAAGGCCAAATGTCATGTGAACTGATGTTCAGCATTCACAGAAAAGAATGAAAAAAACAAAACTGCATATATTTTTCTAATAACAGGGTCAAGTGAAAAGAAAATCTTTTGACTTTGCTGTCTGAAAAACAAATTGAGAGAATCCTCTGCAGCCTTAGATCAATGCAGTTTTCATCTTTATTGCCAAGCTTTGGATGTAGCTGACCTTAATCAGAGCACACAAAGAGGACGATGAATAAGTGTGTATATACACAACAACACACCATATCCCAGTAATCAGCAATATGCATAATCCCTGTGAGAAAAAGAGCTTTTGAGTCAGCGTATACAGAGAATTGCATTTATTTATTCCGTAAACATAAAATACTTTTTTTTTCTTGAGTTTGTACACAAACCTCAAAACTGAGTAAAGGCCCGAAAAGCGGTTTATACAAAAACATACAACACATGTGTACAAAATAAGTATTTGAAAGTGTCTGTAGAAGTTTAAGTAGCAGATGGTAGATGGTACTCGACAGTCTGAAAAACAAACATAATATTCAGGAGAAAAAATGAGTGTAGACTACCTTCCCATCTGCTTATAAACTAAGAAAAGAGTATGGACTGCCCATCAGTTTTATATGATAAAAAACGTAACGAACATCCATCAAAAGGCATACAGTGTTTTTTGTCAAATTATGATCCTGTTCGCAGAAGACCAGTAAAACCTACAATGACACTGATAGCCTTCAAATTTGTCCCCGGGTGTTTAATGGCCCAGTGTGACCGTCCTTTTTAAATTTGATACTTAATGCTCCTTTAAATCTTCCTTTGATCCGCCATAATTTAAATAGAGAGAAAGACATAGACACATAGATAGACTGGCTAACAGACAGACATAATACTGTACATAACAGTGTCAGAAAGAGCCTGCTCTCAGGTGTTTAATGACCTGGTATGACCTTCTCTATATTAAACAATAAACCCCTCTCAAGCATTTTATATGTAATATATGATGCTTTTTGGTTTTAGTGCCTTACTTTCTTTCTGTTAACTGTCTATCTATCTATCTATCTATCTATCTATCTATCTATCTATCTATCTATCTATCTATCTATCTATCTATCTATCTATCTATCTATCTTAAACCAGAGTCTGCTATGTTGGGCTTAGTTTCTTACATTTGTTAACTTATTTGTTTTTTTTACTTCCCACACCAAATTGTCTGGAGGCAGCTTGCTGATTTTTTCCAGTTGGTCAGTGTGGCTCACTGGCAGACGCCTGTCTTATGGATGGGCAATTACTTAGACAAAGAGGTTCCTTCAGCCACTTTTCTTCTGCAGCGGCCCGGTTATTCGGACTGTTTTTCGAAACGTCTTCTTCAATTTTCCTTTTTAAATATGTTTGGGCATTTTGCTTTTATTAGACATGTTGAGGTATCCAACAACAGGAAAGACTGTGAATACCAAAGTCGTCAGGTTGGACTCAAAATTAGAAAACTACATTTACATGGTCAGTACCTTAGCCCACTGAGTCACCAAGACATACCACTCTACTTATATTTTCCACATTAGATTCATTGTTTGTTGTCAAACATTTAACTTCATAACTCATACTTCTGTCTGCCAAGGTAAATCCATTATTATTTATTCAAACTATTATAACTTATTCATACCCATGACCCTTGGGTTCCCACTGGCATGAAAGCTGCTATTCAAGACATCATTACCTATTTCTAACAATGATATTAACCCCTAACCTTGGCAAAAGAAAACAACAAGCAGATTAATGATTGGAACACATTTAAGTAAAAAGTAAAAGAAATACACCAATAGGATCTTTTTAGGGTTTTATGTGCTGTGTGGTTAAAAATGTTCTTAGTCCACAGAGTAACAAGGCATCCTTTAACTTATAAAGCATTACAATCATTATATACAACGTTTTTACACAGCAACAACATTCCTGGTTTGAATTAACTTATTTTATTTTGCTGTTTGCTCAATCTATTTAGATTGAGTGACACGACAACAAGACAAGACAGAAACATTTCATTATATTCATCATACATTCCTTCATTGCATAGAGAAATTAGGGAATGATTGGAAAGTCCAGCTAAACAGCTATCAACCAGACTGCAGTTTTTTCACCAAGCCTTCCCTAGACAAGATTTTCATGTTCAATTCTTGCCAAGTGCTTTATCTGCAAGATGGGTTGGGCACGCAAGCAATGGAGTTTAGGCTGAAGAAACGATGACTATTCCCTGTGGTGCTCAAGCTAAGAGATTGTAGTCAGGATCTCGACCACAACCATCACCATCAATGGAAGGAATGAGCCAAAACCCCATGGTTACAATTTCTATGTAATTGTGCCTTATCACCACAGAAAAGAAAGACATTATGTGTTTAATGTCTTTCTATTGGTCTTTTTACCCCTGCAGGGATGAAATAAGCCAGTTTGTTAGAAGAAAAACATTTTTTTAAAGGAAAACCAAGAGCTTTGACATCGCAGTGAAGTTGCCATAAAGTCAGCAAGTCAGTAAGATATGGAGGATAACAACTAAAGAGTCTCACAAAATAAGAGTTGTCATCTCTCTGATGTATTTGACCTTCTTTGGAAGATGCAAGGGGATCTCTATCTCGATGTCAACTGACCTTCAGTGAAGGAGGCTCTTTCTGATGAGATTATATCATCTTTGAAACACAGAGCCTGAGCTACAGTAAAATCAGCCTTTACTAAAAGTGATGTACTGTAGCGGTTTCCACAGAACATCCAGAGGACTTTCCCCTCATCCCTGAAGTCACTGCTTAGTGTTCATCTCGGTTAATGAAGCTTAGATTGTCTAGTGGGGAAAACTTGTTACTATTCTATTGGGAACAGACCCCGAGGTAAAGGTGGCCACTGATTACATGGCTACACTGCAGTTACACAATATTTTTTGGAGGAATATTCTTCATGAAGTTGAGACATAAATTCTCTGCTGGAGGATGTCAAGAGCTCCAATACCCAGCCCATCAAGTATGAATTTAAGTACTAAGAACTAGGCTACATTGATACTGGACTAGAATTATGCAGAGCACAAGTGTTTTTGAGAATTTTTATTTGACAGTAGAGATATGACAGGAAATGGAGAGATGGGGAATGACTAGACTCACAATCTCTAAACACTTGGCTCAATAGAAATCATTGCTAGAACTGAACAGAAACAATTAGGGAGTTTTTAAAAAAAAAACTTTGGGGCAGTCGCATGAGGAAGTGGCATGCTTGTAAACACAATCATAACACAGAATGACATCCAAACATTTTCAATGTTTAAAAAGCTCTCTCAGTGTTAGAAAGTGATGCGCTATATCCCCAGTTTTTTTTTTTACTACGGAGGAGAATTGGGGGAGAGCTTTGCCCAAGTTAAGTGTGTCTTTGAAGTAAGGGGCGTTTGTTAGCAGCCGTTCTTGCTGCCGTTCAAGAAATTACTTTGCATTTCTAAATCCCCAATCAATTGGCAGGTGCTGTGATCTCCATCTGGTTTTGTGAAACTAGGGAATGATATGTCCCTCAGATTTACCGGGTTCCTGGTTTGGTGCAAGTGGTGGAACACACCAACGGAAACTTTTTATTTTAAATTTTACGAATAAAACATATGATCATCATAAAATAAATTATAAACTGTTATAGTTTAAACTACCCAACAGCATATTAAGCAGTTAAAATTAGTTTTTCCATTGAGTTTTACTGATTTATGCATTAGTAATAATAATCCAATAATATAGTGATGTAACTCTGAAAGGGGCCACTCTGGTGCATTATGTATATTTTTACTTTTAATACTTCAAGTACATCTTGCAGATGATACTTCTGTACTTTTAGTAATGTAATTTTTTCTAATTCAAGACTTTTACCTGTAATGGAATATTTTTACACCGTTGAATTTCTGCTTTCATATAAGTAAAAAATCTGACTACTTTTCCCACTGCTGGTCATTTCCTTTACCCCCAAGCACAGGGGCACTCCATGCAGTATAACATTTTCATCAAATTTAGGAAATATAGTACTGTGCCTTTCATGTAGTAAGGGGTCTCAGACATTGAGCAAAGTCCAGTCTTTGGCATCAGAGTTGTATGCACTACATAGACATCCACAAACCAAACTACACAGCCTCACTTTCAACCTCACCTCCACCTTACAGACTTCATTTGCTATTAGCATAAACTGGAATATGCTGTCATAAATAAATAATTGGCAAACATTACGTTACATCAACATTGGCACTGATTACAACGTAAATGGATTTGCAAAATTATCCATTATTAGCATTCTGTCTGGTGATAGGGTTGCTATTTTATATGCAAGTCTACTGAGACACTGAGGAGTGACTATGTAACATCTGTCCAGGGACTACGCATTGAAAATAGTCTTTTGCCTAAATCTAGCACATGTAAATGTTTATACATTTAACAAACAAATAAATAACCTCAGACACCTGCTGACATCATGCTTGATATTTTACAGTGTAAACTAACATGTCAACATGTCAGTGTCACAGAAGCAAGATCACTCAATGGGCTTTGGTCCATAGGAAAACTGAGCTCTGTAAGATGGCAAAACTACATCACGCTGTAAGTGTTGTACTCAATGAGAGATGCACCTCTGTACTGAGTTACCTTTTCATTCTGCTAGTCACTGAAGACTGTGGTGTTTCTGCTCTCCTTATATAAAGAGAAGCTCCTACAGTGTTAAATGCCGCCATCCTGATTGGGTGTCCGTGCAAATACATGTAAATTTTAGTGCAGAGTGATGCAAAAGTGAGTCACAAAGCCTCTACAGCACCGTTAAAGGATGACACCCAGGATTACAGTATAGTTACAATGTGTTACTCTGGACTGTGCTTTTAAGGCAGATCTGGAGCTATTCGCCACTCATAGAACCACAGATGAGGCCTCCTCCAGTGGAGATGAGAGGAGAGGAAAACATTTGGATTATATCCCTGGGGTCGGCATAACACTGGAAATGGAAGTGGCCAAGAGGACTGATTCATCTGTGCAGCAGGGGGTCCAGCTCCAATAAAATGATTCGGTTGAGAGTAAGAGCAATCCCTCATGGAACCAAGCATCCTCCTTGAGGTTAACATGGTGAGCCTGCCCACATTCAATATGGCTTCTGTTACTGACTGTATGGTGTGAGAGGCTGTTAAAGAGGAAATCACACCCAAGGTAGGTGAAATGTTAGACCCTGTGTCATTTCCTTTACTCTTTTCGAATAGAGAATATCATCAGTGATCTCGCAACCACAGAAGCTAAGCATTATTATAATATAATGTATGTGTTGATAGTAATAATAAATAATACATAATTTTCTATCAAAGATTTTCTTCTTTCTCTTTCTATATTCGCAATTTAATTACGGCAGTGTTCACACATTATTGGAAGCCATATGTATTAGTTATGTATTATATTTGCATCTTTTAAATTTAGTTCTTTAGAACAGTGAACATATAAAAATATAAAAACACAGTTGCCTAGAAACTCAGGAGATGAAAATAACAATGTGTCTCCCATTACGTGTTCAGTGGACAAGGTGTGTTATCTGTTTCTCGTTTTGAATCATCATACAATCAAATAAATTATTATCATGAGCTGACTCATCTTTTGTTTTCCAAGAAAAGGGCCAAGTACAATAAAGGGAGGAGTGGCCCCCATCCAGCATGGACAAGCCCACAACGTCATTTAATTGGTACTCCACCCAAAATTAATCTCTTCAGTATCAAGAATTCAGAAGTGGGTGTAAAAGGTTATCACTTGATCCTTTGTAGAGAGCGGCAGCTGGCATCAGCTTGGATTCACAGTGGGTACAATGATATTTCATTGGTGATCCAATTTCACAGGAAAAAAAGTATTAAAATGTTTGTAGGAAGCACAACTGACTTTCTGCTATCCATCCATTGGCCCAGTATTTACCAAACACTCATATTTTCATTGTTGTAAGCCATTGGACTGGATTTAGTAAGCAGAGCTGCTGTTTTCTCACCAATAATGATATTAAAAACTTTTTATAGCCTTTCAAGTCTCTGGGAATGATTGATGAGGTCATGTTTCACTTTATCCTGTCTTATCTTGTTCATAAGACTACTGTCTGTGTGGAAGCTTTGTGTATTTGGAATAAGAAAACACATGAAGGGAATAGTCTTTTCACCATAGGGAGCATCTTTTAAAATGGCCTTGGTCATTATGACCATATAGAGCACTCTCATAGTCTAATGACTCAATGACTCTCATGAGATTCCCATTGTGTTACAAATCCACCATGCCCAACACTGCAGCAGATCATATATATATATCTTTATATATATATTTGTGTATATATCACAAACTTAGCTCTACATTTCATGACATTTAATTTGGGTATAGGTTTTATTGCAGTATTGATGAGGAGCTCACTGAGGAGAAGAAAGTAATCTTCATGATATCAAACTTATTTTTGAAAACTTCTTTAGGGGTATTCTTATTCGTGAGTTGATTTTCTTCTCATATCCCAAGAGTATTATGCTAGCTCATTGTTGTAAACAAAAGTGTTTTTAAAAACATTGCTTCAGCAGGAAGAAGTAAAAAGCTAACAAGCCTATAGTCTAACTTTCCACAACCTAAAAGGAGCTGAACAAAAAAAGCCAAGGTTATGTATCATCATGTGCGCAGGCAAAGGCACACCCAAAATCCTCACTATACACTCTGAACAGCCCAGGGCTGAGTTAGAATACCTCAAATACTCAATGCGTATTATTTTACTGTAAGACCATGCAGTTCCTGTTGCGTGGATTCCAACTCCTGAAATATATTATTATTCTAAATATTTTCCTGTTATTATTCACATTATTATTTGTTGTTTGGACGCTACTGTTTCCCAAAAGTTATTTATGTACAACTTTTTATTGTAGTGAATTTATTCTGCTGTTTCAATAAGTTGTAGTGAGTGATGGGTATAGTTCTGTTTTCGTTGGATAAATCGTGCCAGCAAATAACAAGCCCAAAACAACATGAACTTTTTTAAACTGGTATTTTATGTTTACTTGATAAATTACTGAAGAAGGTCAGAGGGCATTTTTATTACTCTGTGACTTATATGATAATGAAACATTAACTTAAAATGTAACATAATAAAACAGTAATTCTCATTTTGACCTGGCAGGACAAAGCACACCACAGAACCCATTTCTTATCCAACAACATCCAGCATCATAAAGTGCATACTTTTCACTTGATACACATCATATTACTAAACATTCTTGTTATTTGGTGGTGAAAACATGATGTTGTGTTGTTACAGACATTAATATAATACAAATGTTTATTTCCTGTATGTGTCCTATATGTTGATCTCAATGACTTAAAAGAATATCATTAAATAATGTATGAACAATCTGTATTTATGTTTTGTTGTACTCAAAAGGCATCACATAACATGCTCTGCTTTATATGTACAGTAGTTGTACAAATCAAATTAAGGAGATTTATGTTGACAATATTTTACCAAGATTGTATGAATACTTGTATTTAGCAGTGCAGACCACAGCTTTTGGCTGCTCTCTGACCACAAAACCTATGGGAGCAACTTGGGAGAGACTAGTGTGATATTATTTTGTTTTTCTTTTTGTTTTATTTAATATATATATAACAAAGTGTTGTTCAACTTTTAATGACTTGGATTTAACTTATGAAGTTAAAATAAATATATCACCTGAATATGCATCATTGATTGTTAGGTAAAAGCTTATACATATTGTCTTCTCTTGCAAGTCAAGTCAGTATGGGGTAAATGGATATAACAAACTTAATGTGTATTATATTTTGCATTATTCCAATATTTATATTATGTAAATCGGATGAAGATAATATTCTAAATCTATGGAAATACATTATTATAATCTTAGCCAGTTTCTGTGTGCATACTAGCCCTTGGATCACTTTAATAGAGTTAGTATTTATTCACACATTATGTCCATCATGATAAATGTTCTAAAGGAACTTTAGAGAGGTTCCAGTTTCAAACTCATCCATCATAAACATACAGATCAAATAAAATTTGTCCCACGGAGTATCATAATATCTGAATATGTACTGTTCACCTGCAGTAAAATCAAGGATTTTGTAATTATATCACTGGAATTTCTCTTTTTCTTTTGCTGCTGCCCAGAACAATTTCTATAAAATACATTTATACTGTGAAGCAGCTTAAAGGTTTTAGTGGATTTCACATAAAGAGAAAAAAACAGGAGAGGGGAACAAATGTGTGAAAGACTGACAGAGATGCTGTTGAATGGAAAGCATAACTTGTGAAAAGTAAATCTGGTTTCAGTTTACATGCTGACCGGCTGCTGGTCTGTCCATATGTCAGCGTAACATTTATAGATTTTACATACACACTACTGCTCACAAATCAACAGCCCCTCTGTGTCTGTTCTCTCCCTCTGTCTGCCTTTCCCTCTCCACTCTGTCTTTCTACTCTCCCATTTACTCATTGTGTCCCTCGGCTCTTAGGCATACACTGGGCAATGACAAGCACACACATACACACAAAGACACACAGAGACACTGTGTCTGGACTTAGATGAGATTTTAAAATGTTGTTTTGAAACTTTGAGGCTTTTAGTAAAAGTCCAGATATAAATCTATCTTGGTCCCACAGTGACATATGGCATTAACCAAAGAGAGACAGAGAGGGTTCTAGTTTGGAAATATAAAGCTTTGTCCTTTGTGTTCTTAAAGCTTATTAATATGAATAGAGAGAAGAAAAAGAGACTCTTATTTAAATGGCAATGTCACTGGTTACATTTACATGCATGGAGGTTCTTAACCCAGTTGCTCAAGTAACCCAGTTTGGGTAGTCACATAAAAACATATTATCACCGTGTTAGAATAACCACGCTAACATTTAACCAACTCTCCTCACAATGACTGTGTTTATGCAGAAGTTGGGACTTTAATGTAGCTAAGCTCCACCTGCACGAAACTGCACAGTCAGAAAATTTACACAAAGAATTATCCTTTTAAATATGGATCCTCATGTTACCTGCCTTTGGACACACGTAGGTAACATAACTCTGTTAGAATAATCCAGTTAAGATCATAGTAAGATTACTGAAAAACCAGTTAAGATGTGTAACTGTCAATTTGAATCACATTACTTTTTGGGTTTGGTTTGCTGCTAGAGCAAACTGCAAAGATAGGGCAGCTTTGCTAGTTTGTCTTCTTGTTGTTTCTATTTAATTGAGTTTTTTCTTTCTGTAATCTGTTTCTCTGTAAAAAATATACTTGAACATTGTGATGAATGTACTGTAATATTAATAAACCTCTACTTAATGTCAACAGAAATCATGCTGCTGATAAGCACTGACTTCTGCTGCTACCGCTGGGATCATCACTATTTTCCACTGTATTAGGACTAACCTCCCGCTCAGTCAACCTCAGAGGGGAGCTGGCAGCCTTTTTTCTGGCAGACTGTTCACTCTGAGAGCAGGACATCACAGCTGGACTGGAATATTCTGTTTACAGGTTTATTCATGGTGACAGGCAGGCTCAATAATGGGGGTATTAAAGGTGCATGAAAACAGCTTATGCCAAACGAAGACAGTTTTTCCAAAACCCACTCAGTCCAATTTTGGGCCAAAAATGGTAACCATGACATAGAAGTCATGGTTACAGTGAATATTAACACATAAACTATCCAATTTTTATTTCATTTCACTTGTCTGCAGCTGTGAGAGTCTGCTGAACTTTCCAAAACTCTCCCACTCTTCACCCCCTGGTGTGGCAGAACTTACAGTCCCAGGATGAACAGACGATGCACGCTACTGATGACGGAGCCTTGATAGAAGAATGTATTATGGTTACTGATAATGTGTTTACTATCATCATTTTACATATGTAGTACTCCTGACACAGACACATAAACAGTTAAATAGTTATTCCTGATTAGATATCAATTAATATGTCATTATTAATGAAACAAACTTCATCAATAACAAATGAACAATACGATAGAGCTTATGAGAATAAGTTAAGTAGACTGACTTAGTTTTGAAAAAAGTGTTTCCTCAAGTAAAACCTAATCACTCTGTTTTATGTGATTTTTTATCATTACATATTCATTTATTTTATTCACCAGGGACAATCAACATTGCATTTAACACTTCAATGTAAATGTGCCACAGTTAGCTAATAAGCTAATGTTCATTGGGCAAGCTAAAGCCCAAAAGTTAGCTTATATAGAGACCAGAAACAAGGGGAGCCAGCTACCCTGCCCTAGTTTGAAGATAAGAAGATCCTCCTCTCAGGACCTCTAACCGCCTCTAGCCCTATATTTAATGGACAGTTATCACATTTCCCATAATGTCAAACTTTAATTTATAACCATGCCTCGTATGGGTTGATATGTAAAAAACAAATATATCAAAGCTCACACATAATTGTGGTGTGTGATTTGGCAGACCCTTTTGACCAAAGCAATTTAATTTCATACCTTCTACCACTGTCTGCAGTTACAGACATTCAGTTTAATGCTGAAGAAGAAACACACCTGCAGCGTGTGTGTGTGTGTGTGTGTGTGTGTGTGTGTGTGTCATTAATGTGTAAATGTGTAAATTGCATCAATACGATCTTCATTATCATACTTCCGCATGTGCCACCTTATTTTCTTTCCCGTCTACATGTCTAATTTTATGGTCCCGGATTACACAAACACACAAGCATTAGAATTTACCCAGTGTGTGATGACAGACTTGACAACAACACAGCTGCATGTCTGTGTGTGTGTGTCTGTGTGTGTGTCTCCTGCGCTCAGTTTCTGGTCGAGTCAGACAATAGGACAGTTATACTGGTGAAACCACCGGCTCGGCCCCGGCCCGCTCCTCACATTTTCCATCTCACCATGTTCACTCGCTGTGCCTCTTTTTTCCTCTCGTCTTCTCTTTCTGCTCAGGGGAGATGAGGAGTGAGGGAGCATTCATTTATACAGAACTGGGCTGACTTTTCTTTTTTCTTTTTTCATTTTTTTTCCTGTCTTAAGCCTTTAAAATCCTCCATCTTCATTAATTCTTCTTTCTTTCTTTCTTTCTTTCTTTCTTTCTTTCTTTCTTTCTTTCTTTCTTTCTTTCTTTCTTTCTTTCCTTCCTCGTATAGAGAAGAGAGGGTGACAAAACAGAAAATAAAGTCTCCCACATTGTTAAAAGTAACACGCTGTTTTAATTTTACTGAAATTTGTTGATTTGTTCTTTAAAAAAAGCAAAAATCAACATTCAGAATCCGGACTCTCAAAGCATCCTGGGTTTATAAAACTTGATACACTTTCTGTAATTGACCTACAGAAATTATTTTTATTATGCAGTGTTCCAGATGTGTTTATTGTTATGGCTAAATATTGGATGTGCTTAAGTTAGAGTCTATTGTGTAACTAATCATTCATGGCTCGTTTGATCATGTTTTATCTGCCCTGCGGCCTCATTTATAAAAGCGTTTTACAAACAAGTTTAATCAAACCAATATGCTTACAGTATGTCAAAGTAATTCTCTTTTTTAACTCTGAAGTCAACGTGGAAGAGGTCCCAAAGCAAACGCACTCACCCAGTTCATCATTTGCAATTGAAAGAAGCTGAATGTGTATCAAGGGGGAACCTAAAACGACTCCACTCCACTGGTAGCTTTGTTATGGAGAGGAAGTAAAATGATCACGCTGACTGAAAGCTGCTCTCTGACAGTCAAAATCTGTCAAGTTAGATTACAGGGAAATTACTGAGAAAAGTCATTGAAATATCTACAAAATAATGATAATCATTTTTTTGTGCATTTAACGTAGGTGAATACAGTGTTTTTATGTCAGAAGACTTCATATTATACTAAAAAAATGTGTTCATATTGTAACAGCTTTTGATATTAAGTTATATTTAATAGCACATATTATAAAAACTGCGCTTTAATTTATATGTACAACATTTTGTAGAACTATGTCAATATTCTCAATACTCAATTTGTTTGCTTTCCTTCACTTCTCCTCTTCATGACTGAAGTGGATTTAAAAAGGGGGAATCGATGAGGAGCACAAGCTTTAACCCCCGCCCACCAAAAGGGTCAGAGCAGCTTTGTGAAAGGAGCAGCAGGTCTTGATATGTTGTCCACTCAGTGACATTTTGGTTACTATTGCCTGAATAAACAACATGAGTTTCCAGGAAGTGAAAAACGAAATCACATGAGAATTAATAAATCCGGACCTCAGCAAGTTTAATACATACAGAAAGAGCATCAGGCTGAATCAAGTGTACTGTAAACAAAGTTGATTAGGGAAACAATGGCATAATTCATAATTGTGCACACACACCATCATATACACACAGACCTCTCGATACAAGAAACGTCTGAAACCTTCCTGCACACACTCGTACACACACAGTCTCATGTGCAGACTTATCTAAACACAGGCTGATGCAGTCCTGTGCGCTATGGAAAATGTATATGCGGAACAAATTTGATTCATAAATGGGCAGGTTTCAATTTGAATCCTCGCCCACTCTCTTATGCCTGGCTGCTAAAATAGAGCTCAGCCTGTGGAACTAGAGAGAGAGAGAGAGAGAGAGAGAGAGAGAGAGAGAGAGAGAGAGAGAGAGAGAGAGAATCACCATTCAAGGTGATTTGAACGATAGTTTCTGTGTGGAGCTACAAGGCTGGTTGAGTGAATATGAGCAACCAGCCAGCGAAGCCAATTTTATACATGGCTAAGTTTTCTCTTATACTATGTACCTGAGTGCGCCTACACACCTACACTTACACACACGCCACACACACACAATCTACATATGTACAAACAGACAGCCACAGGTACACACACACGTGCACATATCCTCACTTTGAAGGATTTTCATAATCTTTTTATCCTTGCGATGACCACCAGGGCAAGAATGAACACACGCATACACTATACTACACACACACACACACACACACACACACAGTCCAATTCATCTTTTATGACTCTAATGAAAGTGAAAGAGACAAAAAATACACTACATGTCAAAAAGTAAGGGGCCATCCAAACAAAGTAAGTGAACAGCCAAATATTATACCCATATGTGACTGCAGATCACCTCATTCGAGTACCACGGGCATTAATGTGCTGCCACAACAGCATCCACTCTGCTGTGAAGGCTTTTCACAAGATTCTCTGACCTGGCTGCAGGGATTTACTCCCATTCAGCCACAAGAGCAGTGAGGTAGGGCACTGATGTGAGGTGATAAGGCCTGGGTCTCAGATGGTGTTGGAGGGGTTGATGTCAGGGATCTGTGCAGGTCAGTCAAGTTCTCCCACTCCAAAATGGGAGAGAGGGAAATAACAGAAAGACAGAAAGAGAGAAAGGAAAGTCAATGGACTTCATATCACCACCACTGATAATACCATCTCACAACTTATACCACACTTTATGAATCTTATAGACTACATGTGGAACAGGCTATTAGCGGCTTCTACCGCACAACCGCACTATCTTATGGCAAAATAAAACAAAACAAACAAAAATGACAAGTTCAGATAAACTGTATTCGTCAAAGTACATGAGTGCTCTTTACTCTTTCCTTCTTTCACTCAGGGCGTGGTCCGACAGACAGGAAGCAATCCCCTCTGCTTTTAGCTGAGGCCCTGCACAGGGTGTGTGTGTGTGTGTGTGTGTGTGTGTGTGTGTGTGTGTGTGCGCGCGCGCGAGGGACAGGGTGTGGCGTGCCAACTCAAACACGTCAATAAGTAAAGAAATACTTGTCCCCACTCTTTCGTCAGAACAAAGCTGAGCCATCGGTCCATTTCCAGGCTTGAGTCATATCTGCAGTTGATTCCTGAAACGCTGAGATTTTTGTTCAAGAAAATGTTGAGTAGATCTTACAGGTACACTTCCATGCTTTACTTGTTTAAATTTTCTTTAAAAATATTCTTTAATAGATGGCAATATGAAATACTGTAGGTAGTCACACAGATGAAAATATTTTCCTTGATTTTATTCTACTCTGTTTGTGTGTGTTTGTGCGTATGTGTATGTCCAGACGGACGTCAAAGTGGTCAGTTCGTCTAGGCTGTGTTGCCAAGGGCTGGACCATTGTGGTTTTGTTTGAGTGCATTGCCAAAATACTATGCCTGTGTGTGTGTGTGTGTGTGTGTGTGTGTGTGTGTGTGTGTGTGTGTGTGTGTGTGTGTGTGTGTGTGTGTGTGTAGAGTTGGGTTGTCCTCAGGCTAAAATGAGCACTGACCACAACAGAGAAACAGATCGACTGATAGACAAAAAGAAGAAGAAATTGAGAGAGACCAACCACAGAAAAGAGACAGGGCCTCCCTGTGAAATTCAGTTTCCAAACACAACAACTCTCTCACAAACAGAACTTGTCAACATGGAGACCTCCACTGGTCCTTTAATGGACATGGACTGGATCTACACTTGTCCTCTAGCTGTTGTCTAATGGCCCTCAAGGGACTTAAGGGGTGTTTTTCTTATTTTGTTAATAGATGTTAATAGGGTGCCCTTCTCAGCCAATATATGGCATCATTTGCAACTGAAGGAGGCTGAATGTGTAGTGTGTGTGTAGAAATCCTACACAGATGGCAGAGACAGAATGCCTTGCACAAGGGCACTTTTAAGATGGCTGTTCAGGTTTTACATGTTCAGTTTCCCTGCTCAGAAGGGACTCAAACTAGTGGCCTTTTAATCTGAGTTGTAAGAGAATAATTTATAGCTTGTTGAAGGAGCAAATAACGTAATAAATTATCTATTATCTTGACATTTTAATGTGTTTCATTCACCATGTTACTATAGAGACAGGTTTAATTACATTTCACTAAACAATAATCACTAAAACATACTGTCAAGCATTTTTTGTTAATAAATATACTTCTGTCATTTTATTTTATAAAGTAGAATTTTTTCTTTGATACATTCTTTCATTAGTTAGCAAACTGATGTATATGCTGTGAGTATAATTAGTATTGGTACTGGTACTGGTATTACTACTAGCTAACATCACCTGCCTAATCTATAACTATTTGAGTAGCAATAAATGTTGGTAAACTCAGTTTAAGTTATACCAAGCACTACGGACCAGCCAAAAGAAACTGAGGTTAACCTGTAATTGGGGCCATGTGCTCTCCCTTGTTAAGGGAAGTAAAAGCCATGTCCATTATTGTCATTTGTACAGTATATGACTGAGATGATTTGGCTTTTCATGCCTCAGAACCAGCTAGTTACTATCATAGCTTGTGGGTTTGGAGCTTCCCAGCCACAGGACCTAAATCCAAAGAGGCCTCTGCACTGCTAAAGCCATTATCGCTTAGAATAACCCTGTTCTGAGTGTGTCGGGCTCTGCATGCATGCATGCATGAATGTGTGTGTGTGTGTGTGTGTGTGTGTGTGTGTGTGTGTGTGTGTGTGTGTGTTTATGTATGTGTAGTTGTTTTGACCAGCAGTTAAAGATCTGAACATGCAATCGGCTTCTCTGTGGTAAAGTTTCTTCTCTTTCTTTTTAACTTTTTTGTTGTTTTCATGCATGGCCATCAACCCGGACTCCACCCCTTCCTCCCTCCCTCTGTCTCATTCTTTTCTACTTCTTGTCTTCATAAAACTGTTTTTAAACTTTGTATATCTTTTTTCCCTTTTTGATGAGGTTTTGCCCTCCCCTCCGTCTCTTTCTGTTGTCTGTTTTTCTTCCTTTTCTCTCCCACTCTCTCTCTGTCTGTCTTTCTTGACAATGAACCTTCATGACCCTGAAGACTGGCCCTCTTTTATGGGGATACCACTCAACATAAGAACTGGAACAGCTTCTGTGTCCAACAGAAAAGTTCTTTTTACTGATGTACCATCATGGTTTAAGTGTTGTTCCAAGGTCATACAACACTGTTGGCTTACAATGTCAGCTTCCAGTTCTTCACATGCATTGTACATCAAACTTTCTGAGCAGTAGAAGTAGAAATGGTTTATTAAAGTTGTTCCCTCAGTATTAAACCTTCAGTTATTAGTGTCACAAATTTTATATTCTTGAATAAATGAGAGGATAAGGCCAGACAACTCAGTGTGCTTGGCTGTTAGCCTTGTCAAATCTAAAGTGCTATTCACACTAGACTTAGATGTGATGTACCCTCATGGCTGTTTCAAATCACACATTCATGTGGAACTTCTGCAATCATATAAAAATCAAACAAATAGTGCAGTGTCATTGCACAGGTGTCACTGGAGAGGGGGAAATGAAATAACACCAAGGCCTTGTGCCTATATCAGCTTCTTAACTGGCTGCAACACACAGTAATTGCCATCAGTTAGTCACAGTTCTGTTTGTTTCAGTTCATTCAGAATAGCACAGACACTAAACAAAAACTACTTCATGGACAAAGGCAAATATGTTTCATCAAAACGTGTTTTTACATGAATCTGTGAATTCAACCTGTAACAAACAACTATCCACAACAAATCAATTTTCTAAATGATAACCAACAATGAGAATAACTGACAGACCTCTGCCGTCTCTCAAACCTAAAAATACGTCTGCATTGATATATGCTGGTGTGTCACAATTTTCATGAATGCCGTGACAGTTCCAGAAAACTGTTTTATGTTTTGCCTGAAATACACAAGTAAAATGGGCATCAAGCTTACTGAAGTGTTAATTTTCCTCCACAAAAATGCAGTTTGAATCAACGAAGGTTGTTGTGAAAATAAGGATGATTTTATTAAGTCTCCTTTTAAAATGACATGGCTGACAATATAATGTTCACAGAAAAGTTTTTTTTTAAGGTGGTGGTGAGTTTGAATACATAAGCACTACTACATCAAAATAAATATAGAACAGACCATCACCACATCTGCAAAAAGGAGGAGGTTGGGTCGTAGAGTGCGAGAAAAGAGAAAAATAAAACACGTCCCCTTGCTTTGTATTGCTGCCTCCAATCAGATGTTGTTACTAGGCTACAGAAATGACACGCTGACAGCCAGGTGGTAATCCAATGGTCCAATAGTCATCCACTGTAGAGGGCTTTTGGATGGTCGAGTAAGCCTGGGAACCACTTGGCAAGTGGCATATGAGACACAAGGAATTCCACATCCAGTGATGAGAAGGAGATGAAGTCATCAAGTGGCTAAACGAAAACGGAAATCAGGATCAAATCACATCACATGCTCCCAGATGTGGACCAGGACACTGTGGGGAGAATACCTGATTACGGATGACAGGGGTGGACTTAACATAAAAAAGAAAGAAAAGATGAATAGGAGAGAGTGACATTGAGATGACAGGGGTGGAGGGATGGAAAGAAATAGAGCAGTTGGAGAAAAATGAGAGATGCAGAAGGTGACGGATAGGTAAAAGAAGTAGTTTCTCTTTCTAATTGGAAATCAAAGAACAAAGACAATTTTCTTGCACAGGAGATGGAGGAATACCAAAAAAAAAAACTGAACATACACACACACACACACACACACACACACACACACACACACACACACACACACACACACACACACACACACACACACACACACACACACTAGAAACACAGAACCTGGGAAATGACCCATAGGGAAATTACAGCTCTGATTGACATACACACTGATCAATTAAAACTTTTGCACCAGTGTGTCTCTCTCTGTGTGTGTGTGTGTGTGTCTGTTTGTGTGTGTGTGTGTGTTTACCCAGGTCTGTGTGCATCCATGTGTGAGAGTGTGTTAAGTGGGCAGCAGAAAAGCCAGATAATAGGAAATGGAAAGGAAATTAGCGAAAATGTTCTGAAAATGAGAATTCATGGTTTCAGCAGGAGAGATTTTGATTTCCTCCTGGTTAACTCTCTCTCTCTATTGACAAAGTGTAGGCAAGAGTGTGCGAACATTGAACCAGGCTCTGTACAATTTTGAGAACTTGGAATAAAGAAAGAATAAAGCTGTAAAGTGTCACTGGTAGTAAAAATTGTCCATGAGAACCAGACACATAACAAGTCATTGCTATGTATCAAACTATTTATCAAACCTATCGCTAGACAAGAATTTTAGCATTGGATGATTCTTCTCTCTCTCTATAATATCTGCATGTAACAATATACAATGTGGTTAGGCTTAGAGAAAGATTGTGAGTGTGGCAAATAAAATATGCTTAAATTATGATTAGGAGTAGACAACTAAAACACTGAACTAGGTAAGGGTAAGGTTGGGGGTAGGGCAACTAGATATGGGAAAGATCATGGTTACAGTTAATAAAAAGGCAGATGTTAATTGCTAGTCAGGACAAAAACATTGATAAACATTCCGACTAAGTCCTTTACATGGCTATGAAAATGAATATTCCACTAATATTCCGGTTTACACACAGTCTTTCACGGGTGGTGGACTTACACACAGCTGCCCTCTTTCATTTGTTCAACCACCTTTTTGCCGTTTGTGCATATTTAAAAACCTGTTGATATCCAAATCTTTCATAATGTTAAAAAGTAGGTCTGTTTCTCCTTCCAACCAGAAATGTGGGCCTTTGAGCATTTCTACCCCACTCATGCAAACTGCCATAAAAACCCCAACTGAGATGCATCTTCTCCTAAAACCTGAATATTACCAGCATATCCCACGTAATTGAAAAAAGGCTACATTTGGAATAAGGCCTAATTTAGAATATCCAAAAGGACCCTTATCAAATGCAGAATATTGTTATATTTGGAATAATAGTGGAAAATGATTGTGCATGTAGACATATTCACAAGAAAACTCAAATACTGGAGTTCTCCAATGATTAACATGAATCTGGTATGGAAGCGTGTGGGACCAAGCTATGTTTTATGGTTCAAGAATGAATGTTTTTGGATCAGGGAATCTTTCTACAACCATTGTTCAGACAAGATGTTGATATGATTGACCTGGCAAAAAAGTGAAATAAAGCTCAGTGGCTTTTGCTCTGCTGTGTGAGGTGAATTTCTCACACAAAATTGAAAATTGCAACCTGAATAAACAGCTGGGAGCAAAGTCCTGTCTATCTCAATGCTTTCACCTACGTGCTTTCAGTTTGCATGCGCTCAAACTGTTTCTTTTTCAGTCTGAAAGAGATACAAGTAACGAGACACTGGCATGGAAAGAAAGGCAAACAAAAATCAAAAAATGTCTCATACAAATAAAAAGCAACACTTTAAGAAAGATAAGTTATAGTAAAATATAAGTAATTGGGAAGAACTGAGTGCATGCATCAGTCCCTGGATGGTTTATGCTCTGTGTCGCTCACACTTGCACATACTCACCACAGATAATGAATATGGCGATAACTTTGCTTATATACTCCCCTTCCCTTCTCCAAGGGGGTGGCTGTGGCTCAGGAGGTAGAGCGGGACATCCATTAATTGTGGTGTTTTGATCCCTGGCACCTCCTGTACACATGTCGACGTGTCAATGAGCTAGACACTAAACTCCAAGTTGCTTCCGATGGGCAGGTCAGCACCTTTGCAAGGCAAAAGTAGAAGGTAGAAACGTGCGATATATAATTCAGTCCATTTACTCTTTCTGTATGGCTTTTCCACATCATATACTCTATTCCTCCTGCCTCCCTATTTTTCATCCGTCTTTCCTTCTACTCTTTCTCCCTCCTTTCCCTACAAGTTCATTATATGGCTTCATTGTATCTGCTGAAAATAAAATTTAAAGCAGAGTTCAATATTTTATCAATTATAGTTGAGCACTAGTTTGTGTCATTATATATCCTTTATTGGTAACAAGGTTGGGATGAGGAGGCTGCCTAGTGCTAAAATTATTTCTTGTGAAGATGTTAGGGTTCTTCCTTAAAGGTCCAGTGTGTAACATTTAGGAGAATGCGAGTTTTGTAGCCACCGTGGTTTCTCCTACACACTTGACAGCCCGTTCTCATTCCCACTTCGTTGAATACAGATGCAAGGGGTGTTCAGTTAGTTGCAATCTGCAACTTCACCTCAAGATGCCACAAAATGCTATACACTGGTCCTTTAATACATCTGTATGTACTTCACAGTGTTTGCTTTCTGCTACGCTTGACATAGACAAAATGTTGTAAAATTCCTTATTTTGAGCACACAGTTCCCCCGGTATCTTTCAAGGAGTTTAAGTTTTGACGTGCCTTTTAATTCTTTTCATGAATCAATTTTGTGAAAATGCAGCCAGTAGATTTGGTGTTGGCAAAATAAATTGAGAAAATATTTTTGAAGTAAAGATTTTTAAATCACCAGTAATGTCAAGGCAAATCCATAAAATGCATGAATTAGTTATTTTAAATGATGGCTTTTTCATTTTGGAACACAAAATCATTCAGTTCAATTGAGTGCAGAAGTCCTCTAAGGCCTAATAATCTCCCCGGTTGCCATTACTTTCACATTCACAGATACAAGCTTTCTAAATAGTCCTGCCTCTTTAGAAAGTTTCAAAGCCCCTCTGTCACCTCAGTGGCTGCTGAGCTGCTGGCATTGATCAGTGACACTTACAAGCCCATGTTCATAAATTATGGCCATTTTGTGCAAAGAGAGCCCGTGAAATTTTACTGATTGCACCTTTAACATCAGCTACCAGAAATCATTAGCATGCTTGCAGCATAAATCCCATTAGTACACTATGGCATCATTTAGCATTTTTACATCAGCTAAACTGAGACAGTGTGTAGCACATCAAGAATGAGTTAGGCGGGAGCAAGGATGAGAAAGTAATGACAGAGTTAGGTGTGTGTGTCCTGTCTAGATACATTAATTTAGTCATTTTAGATACATAAGAGCAGTTTGTTAAGCAGGTATGTATGCGTGATTTGTGTATGTATGTGTGTGTGTGTGTGTGTGTGTGTGTGTGTGCACATAAACCGCTCAAGGGGAGTAATTTATCAGACAGCATCTTGTTGCAGTGTGTTTTTTTAATCTTCTAGAGATTCTGTTATCGTTAGAATTATGATAGCCCACCGCGGGACAAATATCTGATTAACGATTTGTGTGTGTGCGAGTCTGCGTGTGTGCGTGTTTGCATGTGTGTGTCACTATAAATCATATCTGATTATGATGATCAGGCAGGCAGAGAGATGAGCGATGAGAAGGAGTGAGGGAGGAAGACAGAAATGAAGAAGAGAGAGAGAGAGAGAGAGAGAGAGAGAGAGAGTGAGACACACACAGAAAGCTGGATGGAGGGAGGATGGAGGAAAAACACAGAGAGTGGTAGATGGATGGCGATACAGAGGTCATAATTCATACCAACAAACCTCCAGCACTCAACTGAAAAATGATGACGCTTCACTAACATTAAGTTACTAATCACTCATCCACGTGGAGTGTGTGTGTGCGTTTGCATGCATTTGCTTTGAAAAGACTTCACATACATTAGACTGCTAATAAGTCATTCTGTGTGTGTGTGTGTGTGTGTGTGTGTGTGTGTGTGAGAGAGAGAGAGAGAGAGAGAGAGAGAGAGAGAGAGACACACACATTTGTTTCCTTGACTTTCTCATTTCTCATCTCTATGTTAAGGAGGGTTGTTGTTTTGTGTGTTTTTGTGCATATATGTGTTCTCTTTCCTGTGCTCAAACAGCAAATATATTTTAATCAACATACAGTTTGTACTGTGCCGTAAACATACTGCATATTCAGCACAATGTATAATATACAGCGTATTTGTATGTAAATGCAAATCTTTGTTGAAGAGAAATGCATGTTTTATAGCAGGTCTAATGTTTCCTACATACACTACTAACAAATAATGTAAAATGCAATACATTTACTACAATATTTGTGGAGATGAAAGTCAGGAGAATCACATAAAAGGTGCACTCTGATGCCCTCACAGCACAACTGTCAGTCTAAAGAAAAATGAGAAGTAACATCAATTGTTTCATCCCCCAAAGACAAAGTAAAACTTTAAAAATGCATTAGAAAATGGCATTATTACTTAAACAAGGGTGGGTATATTCCAAAGATCCAACCAGTTAGCATCATAATGTGTAAGGCATAATACCATCTAAACTATACTTTAGAGGATGACACAGAACTAAACGAAGTAAATTAAGTCTTTAAAACCTGGATGCTATCATTTACTGTGGCTAACATAATTTCAAAAGTCTCTCCTCCTGCTACCTCTATTAGTCGAATTGGACATTCACAAACACATGATAACATTTGACATTAAATTTGCATGGTTCTCACTGATCTTTCTGCACTCATTCATGTCCCTTTAATGCATGTTACTAACTCCACTTCTTCCCCGGAGTTCTTGTGCTTTCTCGTCTCGCAGGTTCTCATGGATCCTGGTGGAGCCTCCTGCCATGGTCCTGCTTGACTGCCATTGCCAATACTGTTGTTGCTGTGCACCTGTCTGTCTGTCTGTCTCTCTCTCTCTCTCTCTCTCTCTCTCTCTCTCTCTCTCTCTCTCTCTCTCACCCCAACTGGTCGAGACAGACGACCACCCACCTAGAGCCGGAGGATCTGTCCTAGGTTTCTGCCTTTTAACAGGCAGTTTTTCCTTGCCCTTGTCGCCAAGTGCTTGCTCATGGTGGTACTGTTGGGTCTCTGTAATTAATGTTAAAGAGTTTGGTCTAGACCTGCTCTATTTGAAAAGTGTCCTGAGATAACTTCTGTTATGAATTGGCGCTATACAAATAAAATTGAATTGAATTGAATTGAATTGAATTGAGCAGCCATATATATATATATATATATATATATATATATATTTATTTCTTACACAGATGAGTCAACACTTTTTAGCTAAGCCCAACTATTGCTGTCCTTATCTAAAGTTCAATTCTGGGCCATTCATTTAGAATAGCGAACAAACACCTGCACTAGAGACATACCTTCCAGCCAATCATAATCAAGAAATCTCACTGGCTTCTTGCTGCTTACTCCTAGGAGGAAGAAAAATTCTAAATCAGCTCCAAGAGTGCATCAACAGGCAGCATGTTAACAATACTGTCTTGTGTAAAGAAAAGTCTGTTTAACTACACCACGTCCAATTCAAAACATCATGTGTTTAAACTGTATAATATATCTCTGAGTGCAAAATTATACACTGTGCAAAGTACTCATCATTTCAAACCATGAATATGATTAATATACAAAAATTGTGGAGTCAAGACTTTTGGTTTGTGTATTTTGTTTTTCTGGCCAAACTGAAAGTAATGTCCTTGAGCAAGTTACTGAAGGCCCACTGCTCCAGGGGAGCAGTTGTTTAGCCGACCCTGCCGTTTGACCTTCCTGTTGAGGAGGCAAGTGAAAATACGAATCTGTCCTTTGGGGATCAATAGAGAAAATAAAAAAGAAAGCGAGCAAGGCCGTCTGTGTCCAAAACACAAAACCCAAAGTAGCTGTAAAACATGGTGGGAGGTGTGGGAGATGCCATTAACACATGTTGAAACTGTCATTCTTCATTGTGTATTCAGAGCGTGTTTGAAAGAAGTATTTTGATCTTTTACTTAAATAAAACTCGCAATACCACACTGTTGAAAAATGATGTCCTGAATTCAAAAATGGACTTAAAGCAGGGTGTTATTTGCTTCCGCATATTCACGTATTTCCTGTAAAAACAGGCAGTTAGGGAGGGACAGCTGTAGTGACCCATTAGCTGACTCTGCCGGGACTGGAAGCTACCAGTGAAAAACATGGCATGGCCTAGATTGAATGCAGCTCACAATAGCTGCATGAGCTAACTAGCTACTAAATTGTTTGGTTTACTTTGTTAAATGGGGGTACAATATAACTGAAGATGCAATCTTTCATTTCACCTGGACTTAAAGTAAAAGTATAAAAGAATTAGAAACAAAAAGTGCTTAAAGTATCAGACATACTCATTAGGCAGCAGACTGGCTCCTGGCTATATATCCAATTATTATTACTGTATCATTTCCATTAATGTTGTAGCTGTTCGAGGTGGAGTTGGTAGTCCAACCCTTAATAGTATGACCTTTTAACATTTTTACACGTTTTATGTAAATATATATATGTAATAATTTTACATAAAACCTTTTAAATGTAGTGGAGTTAAAAGGTGCATAAGTAAAGTACATCTAAATCATATTTACTTAGGTAATTCCAAGCACTGTGTCTGCATCTGTGTGTGTGTGTGTGTGTGTGTGTGTGTGTGTGTGTGTGTGTGTGTGTGTGTGTGTGCATGTGAGAGAAAGAGAGAGAGAGAGAGAGAGTCTGTATCTGTGTGTGTGATGACCAAAGCTATCTGCACCAAGATAGATGAGTACTGACGTCATCATCAGCTTAAACTGACAGTGAGTTTGTGTGTGTGTGTGTGTGTGTGTGTGTGTGTGTGTGTGTGTGTGTGTGTGTTTCTGCAGTCTATATGTATATGCAGTGTGTGTTGTTGATGACAGTTGCTGATCAGTAACCTGTATGTTGATTGCAGACTAATAGTCTGTGAGAGAGACGTTGAGAGTGTGTATGTGTGTTGATTGCAAGGCGTGTGTGTGTGTATGTGTGTGTATGTGTGCCTGCTGATTGCAGAGTAATGCAGATCAGATGAAGCAAGAAATCGGCTTTTTGGCTCCATCAATCATCTCTCGGTCTCTCTCCTCTCTCCCCCGTCTCTCTCTCTTTCCTTCCTCTCCAGCTCACTCTTTTCTTTGAGTTTCTCTATCTCTCTTTCTTTTTCTCTTTCAGTCTCTCATCATCGCCCTTTATCTTTCTCACACACGCTTTATGAATTTGGCATTGAACCATTGAATTTCACACACAACACAGTTACGCCTGACAGGTACAGGTGACATTTTCCACATTTATATTTTCCCCAGGAGCAAAATATCAAGGGTATACCAACACAGGACTTCAATTTATATTCAAAGTTAAAACAAAGACAGATTGGATTCATTAAGATGACATTTGATTGATTTCCATATTCAACTTTGGCAAAATGTCGCTACCTGCAATAATAAGGATATTTTACAGTATAGTGGTTTTTATTCCACTGAAGAGCAAGTCTGAATTTTATTTGTTATCATTTAATATTTTAGGATAAAAGTGTTCATTTGTAGAGTTGTTTTCAAGCTGTGTCTGCTCAGTGGACACCGGCAATTAAAGAAGTGTTCCTCCACCATTACAATGTTGAAGGATAATAAAGAACTATGCAAAGGACTATGACAAAGTTGTACAAGCACTGAGAAGAAAATTGTGCTTAAGCAACAAACATTGTTCAAAGTAATAACAAAGCATGAGAAACATGACTGTGCTGAATGACCAACCCTTTTCTATGGGAAAAATGTTGATAATCTTTCTTAATACAACTGGGGTTTGAAACTTAATTAAACATTTGAAGCCTCACTACACACTGCCAACATCTGCATGAGCCAATTACTGAATTTCTTTTCGAAATGCTTGGGAAATGTTTCAGCAGTGACGTTTTATGGCCGTTTCTGATGAGTGGTAAACACAACAGACGGTTTTGATATTTAATATAATGATTATGATAAGGAAGAGCACCACACCTTTTCACTGTAGCAGCACTGTTTTAAATGAGGCCTCCAAACAGATAAGGCTGTGAACAAGAATATGTAATTGTGCTCATCCAAATGAACTTTTGCTGAACTTCAGTTGATAACTCATAATCTACAGTTAAATGTGTTTGTTTTGTGTGCTCTCATCTTAAAACACACCTGACCCATTTGTGGACTGAGACACTATATAAACTGCAACTGCAACTATTTGTGCTTACTGCAACATTAGTTATGCTGACTTTTACCTATTTACTATTACTATTAGTAGTAATGCTACTAGATAAAGTGTGACACATTAGGCAAAGTCAGGTCTGTCCTGCAGTACTCAGATCTGTCAACTGGAATCATTAGGAAGTCACTGCAAGTTAAAGATGGGATTGCCTTTTAGTATTTGGTGTAAGCTAACATTAAGTATCTTTTCAGTATTCAGTATGAGTCAGTTAAGGGATTCTTTTGTATTCATCCAGAGTCATTTTAAATGGGATTAGACATTTTCTGTGGTCTAAATCAATAGAGAGAAACAGAGGAGGCTAAACAGAGAATCAGAGAGAAACAAATGCGTGGTGCGTGCGTGCGTGCGTGTGTGTGTGTGTGTGTGTGTGTGTGTTTGTGTGTGTGTGTGAGTGTGTGTGAGTGGGGATAAGTGAAAGAACTGTGGTATTAAACACATAAATATAGACATGCACTCCACACACCTGCAGATGCAACAACAGGATGCAACACATCCATCTGGAAACACGTTCAGGTATCACGTTAAGAGGAAACAGGTGTGCTTCTCCTTCATTTCAGATCAACAGATTGTGTAATCCCTTTATTTTAGTCTCGTGGGATTATATGATCTGATTTGAATAACTTGTTGATCTTGAATACATTCTGCCTCTTGTGTTGCCGATTGCTGTATGATATGTCCTAAAAAAGAAAACAGAAAAGCATGTTGTTGCATGTGCTCTGATGAGGGCTTTATGTCAAAACGCTTCAGCAGATTTGTCAGTTTGCTGTTGTAAAAAAAATGACCACAGAATGATCAAGAGATGAGGTTCAATTGAAGTGGAGCATTTCTTCCTAAAAAAATATTTTGGTGAAACAAATAAACTTAATGATCATATGCTTAACACATATTTTAGATTGTAAACCAAAGTTGACACATACAAAACAACAAAGGGTTGAAAAAACAAAAGTTTGTCACACCAGTATCACACCATCAGACTCAAGCCCTACAAAGATGCAAGACATACTGTATGTGTCATGGTTGTAAAAAGCCTCCATGAAAACATAAAAAAAAACTATAAAAGGATAGTGCAGGCCTTTCCTGGAGGTCCTTTGTCCACCAAACAGTGCCGGAGAAACGCAGATTTTTAAGGTGAAATGTCTTTATTCTGTGTTTTACAAGTTTTAATCAAGAGGTCTGTTTGTTTTGGATAGGGGGAGAACTCTGCGGATAATTCGGCTCCTGGTAAAAACATCCGGAACATCTGAATCTTAAGTTGTCAGAGAAACAAGCTGGGCTAACGTTAGCAGGAGCTCGGCTGGCAGGCCCTCTAGAATGTCCACCGAACAACGTTGGAGAATCACTGATTTTTAAGGTGAAACTGCCCTTACTCAGTGTCTTTTCCAGTTTTAATCTCTGGGTCCATTTGTTTTGGAGAGGAGGAGACCTCTGCAGATAATTCCACGCCTGGTGAAAAAACCTCCTGAATGATAAACCCTGAAGGAATCCTAACCTAATGCTTCTTACCTACATCACCAAACTTCTATTCTTCTATTATTATAACAATTCTTTTGTAATTGTTTTGATGCGAGAGACCCCGAAGCAGCAGAAATTACATATTGTGTGTTCAAATTGTGAAGCCGGTACACAAATGTTTAAAGGTCGGCCCCCGTAAAGGTAGAAGTAAAATAGCATGCACACACAGAGGCACACAGAATAAAAGGAACAAAAAAAGACAGGGATTCTTAAGAGACACACACACAAAGACAGACAACATACACACACACAGAGACCGATAAATACACACATACACACAGGAGAGATAAGGACAGCGTAATGGAAGATAAACAAAGAGGCAGAGCGGAGGGAATAATTAGAAACATGAATGTTTGGTATTTGTGACGATGATATGATGATATATGAGTCCTGCTGCCTGCTGGCCCTCGCTGAAAGTTCTCAGAGGTCATCACGGAACATTCTAGAACATTCCGCTGTGTTCTGATGGGATTCCCAGATCTGCCAGTGTAGCTGTCAATTATATCCAGATTTTCAACTTTACTGGGGCCTCTATGCCACATCAATACTGCAATACCATCCCTTCATCTATCTCTGTCTCGTTCTCTCCGTCCCGTTCCCCTGTCCCTCCTCCCTTCTTTCCACACTGGCACAATAGCGAGAACAATGCCAGGGTGCCACCACATCAAATACCGACGAAAGAGAGAGAGGGAGAGTCAGAGGGACAGATGAAGAGAGAGACAGAGAATTACAGTGCGGGTCGAATTGTGATTGTGCATCAAAGCAACACTGAGGGGAAAAAACTTCCTCTTAAACTGATTATATATCCACGAGAAGAAAAACCACAATGTCTCTCTCTCGATGTGTTGCTCTTTCTCTCTCTGTCTTTGTCTCTCTCATGGTGCCAACTGTCTACACGCTACCAGTGTCTACTTTTACACATTGCTATCAAAGCCATTTCTGTGGGATCAAATCCAGCTTTCCATACGGTTTTTCACTTGCATTTTGTCTTTGTTCAGCAGCACTTTTCTTTTAGTCTGCGAATACTGACAACATACCGTAGAGCAATAGCAAACCCCAGATTATGCATTCAAGTGAGACGATTAGTTGTTTTAAAGGGTTAATTCATCCTAAACCAGACCTGACATGTTTTCCTCTTGATCTCTGACAGCTTATTCCATATTTTTTGGATATAACCAGTGTCAGTTTTGGGGGATAAGGACATATTTTCCTCATTAGAACTGTTGGCACAACAGTGAATTATAATTCAGTTTCATGGAAAAGCTCAAACTTTTTTTGTTTCTTCCACAATGTTGATCTTGTATTTATTTCCACATGGAGCAACCCTCACTCTTTGTTATGTTCACAGATAACATGACTGTAACTGACTTTGACTTAAAGTAATATTGCAACAATGATTTATTTTTATATTGTTTTGGTGTCAAATCTTTTGGGTGCATTTTAAGTGAGAAGAAAAAGAGTGCTCAGTGACCAATTTATCGCAACATTTTGTCTCACACGCTCGCACAGCATAAGAAAAACTGTAATATGATATACATATAAGTAAATACTCCTGGTGATGTTCACAGGTATAACAAAAAGACTGGCGTAGGATCCAGCATTTCTGGGGCTCGGCCCAGAGTAGGAACTAAAAGTAAGCATACCACTGCCTCTGCTGCACATATTTTGACCTTTTCGAAGTAAAGTGTAAGGACTTGAATCAGCTTAAGTGTATGGAGAAGGAGTTACAGTATCATTTAGGTGCTTAAATTGGAATAAGGATAAACCATCAGATGAGGTCTAAGCCCTATAAGAACTGTACTAGAAGGAGTTGAGTCGAGTTGAGTCGAGTGTGTGTGTGTGTGTGTGTGTGTGTGTGTGTGTGTGTGTGTGTGTGTGTGTGTGTGTGTGCGTGTGTGTGTGTGTGTGCGTGTCACATCAGTTGAAAGTCCACTAACGACAGTTAAGTGCTGAGAGAGTGCTTTTTTTACATCTTGAGAGAGAGGGGACTCTGCTGAACACCCTGCTGTAAAATATGTTTGCACTGTCAAAAATGTGGGAAATACAGCAAGTAGAAAAATCCCATTTTCTGTGTCCCTCTGGAGATTTTAGTCAGTAGAGTCAATGGGGCAGTTAGATGTCACTTTGAGGTCCATAGTTAGTCTGTTTGGTTAGGTAGATACATTGTCTGAAAGTGAACACATTTTTCTACGTTTTTTTTTGTTATGAAAAAGCTATATATGAGGGGTAAAAATTGTGGGATTAAGAGGAAATTGCTATTGCCCAGCAATCCCAGCAATCACTGGAGTACTCCTTTAAAGAAAGATCTGCATGGAGACTTTAAAATAAGTCATCAATAATATAACTAAACGCTTTTAATGAAGGTGATACCTATAATATATATAATGTATGTCCACATCAACTCTAGCACATGCACACAGGCACACCCTGAGGCAGCATCCTTGACTGTGAAGACTGCTTTAAATTCACCAAAGTGTTTGTACATTTACAAACAACCAGCTACCAATCAGATCTCCCCGTGGACGACAGGTTGATATGTTACCAGCGTCCCACAGGACTAGAGGGTCTCCCGACTCCTGTCCCACCACTGTCCCTGTTGTCGTCTGGAGTCAGTGATGACAATTAGATCAGATGTTGTTCAATTGTTCGACTCAGCTGCAGCTGTGATGTTCACTCCCTCCCTTCCCCAAAGGCAATAAATCCATCACACAATGCTTTTTACTTACTTACTGTTGCCTCCAGTTCTTTTAAATACTTGTCTCAGTAGTTTCTTGTAAGCCCTCGACTGTTCTAATGCACTGATCTAATCTGGTTTAATAAAATACACATTTGATGACAAGCTATGTTAATAGATTCAATCAAGCACTTACACACAAACAGACACACACACAAGCATATGCACTGCAGTGTTAAATGGCTTAATGTTATCAATGATTTCACACTTGACTGTTTAAGAACGTGCCCTGTCTTGTTTGTAGTATCAGATCAGATAATATATATTATGGATTAAGGCCTAAAAGGTTTAGTCCACTAAATGATTTTACATAAGCATTTCTCACAACAGTAATGTTCAGACAACAGCACAAAAAAGGGAAGATGGCAACGAGTTATGGGAAAAAGGGGAGGGAACAGCACTCGTGCAAAAATGCGTATACAACAAGTGGTAAGTGGTCCATGACATATACAATTATGAAAATATACATTTACTCAAATCCATAAAAACAAAAATCATACATATTTGCATGTTCACAGGCCAGAGACACACATTTGTTCAGTCTGTTGTTTACAACAGATACACACTGACACACACAGACACACACACACACACACACACACACACACACACACACACACACACACAGACACACACAGACATATTTTTGTCTATAAACCGCACTCATCCATCATCTTAGCTAATGTCACATGGGTAAACTGTCTATGACGACACATGATGTTAATTTATCATTGCTCCCCAGTCTGTGCGCGTAGTGTACTCTATTCTCTTCTCATTTCTTTTTTATCCCTCTATCTCCGTCTTAGCTGCGCCTGTCCATTTTTATGACAACAATGTTTTAATAAATGTGTGTGTTAAGGCAAGATAGAGTTTGGTTCGTGTGCTTTTGTACTTTTATGTATCTTAATTTCTTTGCTGCTGTGTGGATGCATGTGTGTGTTCATTTGTGCGTATTTTTGTTAACTGAATAAATGAAAATGTCCAATATTTTTTTTGAAAACTTATTGTAATTGCACATGCAACACGGTTGCTTTTAAATAAGCAAAACTACAACAGTTTCGTAGCCAGTAAAACTGTCTGTTAACTGCAGGCTTGTATTCAGGTGCAAAAAAAAGTCGAATACAATACATAATTCATGCAAAAGAAACAAACAACAGAAGGACAATATATGCATGTAATTCTACTAGATTTTTTTTGTCTTTGTACATCTTTGGCCAAAAGCAATAACTCTTGTTTACCTTTATGAAATTTAAAAGAAAAGAAAAAAAATCAATCTCAAGAAAATAGAACTCAACAGAGTTGTACTGTTCCAAGTTTCTTTGAGCATTCAGTTTGAGCTACCTTCATTATGTTCTTTTTCTGTGTTATTAATCATTTTCATTTCATGAAAATTACTCGTGTTTTGCCACTTTATGCACGTCATAAGAACATGTCATTATAACATTGCCAGAGACAGATCTGCTTTGATTAAATCGACTTAATCAAATCAAATCTATTATTGCATCCATACAATGCCCTGTGTATCCCTTCATTTGCCTTCTGTTGTTACAAAGACCTTGGCTGACAACATTTTGACACTTTAACAGGATTCCTCATTGTAATAATAATGAGAATTTCCTTACAATGGAGATACAGAGTTTGGGAAATTACAGCCTCGGTTTTTGATGTGAACAAAAAAAATTGTTATTTCTCCCATCTTTTTAAAGTGCTTTGCCCTGTGTGTCAGGATTTTTTTGTCTGACTAAACCATATTTTACTCATTAAGAAAGCCTATTATTCACATCTTTCTCAGTCAAAATCATCATAAATAGGCTCTTTTTTCTCTTTGTTTCTGTCAGTGTTTCTCACTCTGTCTTATCTATCCCTTCCCCTTGTGTAGTTGTAATTATCCTTTATTCAAACACATTTTAACAACATACAGTGTTTAAAGAGAGCATCATGGGATAAAAATGCACTTCAGAATAAGAGCAAACAAGGCGAGCTTGTGCACAAACAGTATGTATATATAGTATATAAAGTGTTGAGTGGCTCCTTCCTCCTCTCTCTTAACTCTCTTCTTTTTCCCTATCTACGTGAACCCACCCAAATGCTATCATCCTCTATATTGTTCAGAGGCGGTGACACTGATATGCAGACTAGATATGTGCATGTTAATGTGAGTGTATATTGTGTGTGTGTGTGTGTGTGTGTGTGTGTGTGTGTGTGTGTGTGTGTGTGTGTGTGTGTGTGTGAGTGTGTGTGAGAGAGAGAGAGAGAGAGAGAGAGAGAGAGAGAGAGAGGAGAGAAAAGGAGGACGATGATGATGATGATGAATAAGGCTCGAGAGAGGGGGGAGAGAATTACCTCTGAGCACGAGGGAGTGAAATATAGACGAAGAGAAAGCAGAGAAAAAGAGACGTTGAAGTAGGGAGAGAAGGAGTGATAACATGAATTGAGAGGAGTGAGAATGAGGAACTGAAAGGGAGGCAAAAACAGGGAGGAATGGGGTGAGGGAAACAGGAGACAAGCGAGAGAGAGAAAGAGAAGTACTCCAGTCTGAGGTGTGAGCACGTTTCACGATTCCCAAGTTGTTTTGGATAGTGAGAGAGAAGGATGGAAAGAGAGATGGATAGGCTATAATCGCATTTTCTGTGGTGTGTGCACGTTTCATGAATCCCATGTTGCTTTTTGGCTCTGGGCAACAAATTGAGGGTAAAACTAGCAGCAGAGATGAGGAATGAAAAATTTAAGATAATATTCAGAGCAGTTCCCCATGGAAACCTATTCATATGCAAGTGGAGAGAAGGAGGCTGAGTGAGCGAGTGAGTGAAACATTGAGGAGGAGTGAAGCATGGATAGATGGAGAGAGGAAGACGAAGAAGAGGAGGGAAGGAGAAAGATGAGGAGGACTGGAGGCAAGGGATGTAAAAAGGAGGGGAGATAATGTCTGATGAGGAGAGAAACAAGAGGGGGAGAGAGGATGAAGAAAATAGTAAAAGTAGGAGGTATGAGGAGTAAAGTTGGAACCAAAAAAAAGCATAGCAATGCATATTAGATTTTACCTGCAGCAGAATCTGGACGATTTCTTCCAAAAACATTACATAGATGAGTGCAGTATCATAATGAGCGATTACCTGGTGAGTCCACTGAAATGTTTGACCTCTCAGACATACTGTAATTACCAGCCACCGCACCCTAATCCTAATCACGATCCCCGCGCGATTCGGTGCAAACTCACATGGGCTGAATTCTCTCCTGTATCCAAATAAAATGGGTGAAATGTTTGCCAGGAGGGATACAAAATGGCTGCCTCAAAAATGGATCCAGATGGAGTTGTGACATCAAACCCAATATGGTGAGGGACAAGATTCCCAACTTGAGGGGCTTGTGGGGACGCTGGCCAGGTCTGCATTAGACCATAAAAAGTCCCAACAGTCTCTACTCTTCTCATAAATTATTCATGCGCAGGAGGCAGGTTGTGCTGTATTCTGTGTAAATGTCAAGTCAGCTTTCACACCGAAACTTGGAGCACTTACTGAATTTCTTAACATACTTGTATACTGAGTGTGCTTAGGTTTGTTTGAGCATTGCATTCACACGATTATCCATGTAAACACCTCATCCTTGTTACAGACACCTAGATAAGCTCTTATCCCGACTTGGAGGGTAAGTCCAAAACAAACTCTGCTACTGTGTGGCATGAAAACACTTAAGCCAAACACTACAACTTGCTCGATGCACCCTCTGTGTGACTGTATAATCTGCATTTTCCTGCCAGTTTAATGAGAATGACATCTAATTTCTGTGTAATTACACTGTAAATTCATTTTCCATTATCATAATGGGTGTATCCATGGGACAGACCCTGCGAGTGGTTATTTCCACAGAGCGCTCACTTGGAGGAGAAAAGATAATACACATGTCCTGGAGAGACAGATGCATTTACACCTTTTCATCATCCAGCTAGAATGTGTTAATTTGTCTTTCTAATGCTTATTGGATGCATTTACACTTCGCTGTTTTGATATTCAATAGTTATCTGATCTGCTGGGGCGCCCTGGTAGCTCACCTGATAGTGTGTGAGTGTGTGCCTAATTCACAAAGGCTGAGTCCTTACTGCAGCAGCATGGGTTCGATTCCCACCTAAGGCCTTTTGCTGCATGACATCCCCCCTCTCTCTATCCCCATTTTCCTGCCTCTCTACAGCTGCTCCTATAATATATTTAAAAAACAGTTATCTGATCTGCCCAAGAAGCACAGAATGACCAACTGTAAGTGTAAGATAAATTACAAGAGTGACACATCAGAACCCTTCCCTGCCTGTCCTGTCTCTCTCCAGCTGTCACTGTCACTAATAAAGCATTTCTTTGTTTTTTAGGCTAAATGATCTGCCTCAGAGTTATTTAGCTCAAGATAACGAACACCAACTTTGTCTTGAAATGATGTTCTATTTAAAAACTGGAGAACTGGATCCACACAGCAAAGCAAGTCAGACTGAATTGGAAAGCCACCCGGAGAAAAAAAAGAAAGAAAAAGGCTCAACTCTCAAATTGAATTGAAATACGAAGAAATGCTTGGTCGCCACCAGCCATGCCCCAAAGAGGATAGTGATGTAGGGATAAAACTTGGGAAACTTGGGATAAACACACTCAATGATGAACTTCAGATGTCACCACACACCAGATCTTTAGAAGCTTTTCTGGATTCCTGTATAAGATTAGAGTTTTTTGGAGCAAATGATGCATTTTACATTGAGCTTCTGCTTTTGCTCATCCAGAAATGCAGAAAAAAAGAAACGAAGAGTAACTTTTAGAGATCTGGTGGCAGGGTGAAATCAATTTATTTCTAAATGTATTCATCCTCTGCTCTTCCAGCATCTTATCCAAACATTATTTTCAGTCGTGTGGGAGACAATAAACTCTTCAAACCCAGTGGTGAGTTCATACATCTGGGACCACAAATGAAAGTACTTAGGGAGTATAACTCCTGTTGACTTCTACCATGACTAGATATGATGGTGGTCGCCTGATGTTTTCATGTTATGGAAGACAATGTGTGATGTTTTCCCATCAACATTTCTCAGCTCCAGAAAACGGCAGAACCGAGAGTGCAACCTGGAAAAACTCGAAGTAACTCCGTCAAAATCTCAGAGTGGGTTCTGTTCTGACCTTTAGTCCTGTGTGTCTATCCATGAGTGACATGGACTGCCATCACAGAACTGCTGGCTCATGATAGGATCCAAGAACTGCTGAGTCATGACATTATGTGGATCATTTACTGCTAACAATATTCTTTATAGCCCAATTATGACTTTGCATTTCCTATTCTCCTTTTCTCCTTTCTGTTTCCTTTTCTCTCTCTCTTCTCTCTGGAGCATAATGATGGCTGTTCTGTTCTATCTCCCTTACATAAGAATTACAATAAAAAATCTATGGTGATGATAATGATGATTAGTGTCGGGCATAGATAGTCACATGTGATATTTTATTTATATACTGACTCTTTTGGCCTCTCATTGACCTACAGGTGACTGGCACACACAAAGACACACACACACACACACACACACACACACACACACACACACACACACACACAGGCATACATTTCTCATTTATACGTGCAGTACACACACACTGTACTGTCAACTGCTAGTGTACAGTGGGCTATCAGAGCCATGAGAGTGAATGAAAACAGTAAAGTTGCATGCCTGAAAAATGTTCTGTAGATCTGAGTGGAACTGCAGAGTCTGGTCATCATTTTCAGTTGGTTCATCGCTACAGGCAACACCTTCAAAATGTTGCAATGGGCAGAATTAGCTACCATTGAAAAGTCAATAGTGACCCGAAGCACAAGACAGGATGTACTGACTTTTTCAAAAAAACTTCAACTGGACTCCAGCCCTCCACCCTGACCTCCTCTATACAACTTTTGTGAAACTTTTTCATTGAAGGCAAAAAAAATTATTGGAATATACTTTAAAAATAGGTAGATGGATAGGACACAAAGGCAATTTCTCATAGACAGTCAAAATATATCACTGTCTCATTCAACGAAAGACAAACACAAAGTGTTTTATACATATAAAATATATATAAAAGCACACAAAAACCTTCATCCCTCCGTAATTCCTTTACACTGACACTCTCGGATCCTCTGACAGCTGTACTTATCATATCAGATTTTCTCTATTAAATGAATGTTTGTCTGTCTGTGTGTGTGTGTGTGATTGTAAAGCAGTGATAATGGATCTGTCCTCTTTATCAGCAGACACAGAGGAGATCTGAGTAAAAATGACTTTATTCATTCTGCAACATAACAACATTATCTTGTTATTGCCATAATATAGTTACTGAGAGAAAGAGAGAGAATGAGTGCGTATAAAAGCTCTGTGGATTGCCAGTTTAAGACCAGACCATACGCTTGTGACACTCTGGGGCTGAAATTGCATCAGGACTTTTGTCACATGTCCCCTTGTCTCGTGTCTTTCCGGCTGTCTTCTGTAAACAATAATTATTAACCTCTTTCATGAAGGAACACTTTAATTCCATTTCAACTGTGTCTGGCACAAATCTGCTGCGTCTGTTGACTCAGTTTTGATTTCCTGTGACCACACAAAGCCTTTAGACTATCATGTCTAGACAAAAAAGGACTCTTGTCCCCACCACTGTGTGGATGGTTGGTAAATGTGGCAATATCCTTCAGACCAGAACTGTTTCTGGGCCGAGACTGTTTCAATAAATGAGCTGAGTGTCTCCTCAACAAATTATGACTCAACCTTGTAACATAGAGATGAACTCTTATGGTTACATTACGAGGCAACTGAAAAGCTCTGCTCCTAAATTAGCAATACAGAATTTGAATGAAGTGTTTACAAAATATTATACCAGTGGGGTTTCAGGGACTTGAATGCTTGGAGGATAAAGCAATAATTTTTTTTATAGAGTGGCTGCTGTGCATTTCAGAGATAATGAATGATGAACTGTAGGCGATGAATATTTACAGTTGTATAATGGACTGCTTGCACACTGATTTGTTTAAACCTACTACAAGGAGTCTTTAACCTGTTATGAAACAGTCTCAATTTAATAGATGCCTCTGTTAGACCATCAACCAGAAGATTGGCTATTTCTACGTTGTTATTCCTAATGCCTGCCTCTGTCTCAGGTTCAGTCAGATTCCCCTTGAAATCAATGAAACAAGGCATTAGAAACACTACCGCTTTTGTCCACAGGGGCCGCCAGAATCAACAAAAAAAAAAATTACTTTTAAGGGCTTGAATACAAGTTACTGTCAGCAAGAAAATAAAAGAATTAATAGCTCAGCCATTTTCTTCCCAAATTATAGACACCTACTTGTTGTTCATATACAGTGGATAGTTTGTTTTCAATTAAATAGCTTTACTTGTTTTTCAGAAAGTCTGAATCATGAAGTCAAAATGCTTAAGCTATCTTCCCTCTTTTGGGGTCACCAGATTTTAGCCCTGATTTAAAAAATAATGGAGACGAGAGGGAAAAGGGAAATTGAAGACTTCCATGAGGCATCAATAAAAAGAAAAAAGAAAAAAAAATTTTTTTCTGATGGCCCTTTTTGAACGTGTCCCATTAGCAGTAGAAACCCAATATTCCAGCCTTCCCCCTTTCTGTATGGGGGTTAAGAGGTTCACAGAAAAGCCTGACTGGAGAATAGAGACATGGGGAGGGAGAGGAGGAGAGAAAATGTGAAGGGAAAAAGGGTGAGGCTTCAAATTTGTAGAAAGCCTGGAGGTAAAAACCGCTGAATATTACCTCAGTTGGACTCATTATATACTGTAGGTTGTTTATCGATTTGTCACAGCAGATAACGAAACACAATTAGGTGAAATAAATGCAGCAGTTATTAATGATTTTGCTACTAACCAACCGCATTTCATGAATACACTCTGAACATACACTCTGTACCTCCTCCCAAATTTCTGTTACATTAAGGGGTGGGGGTTTTCTATATTGACTATTTTGCTTAAAAAGCTGATATATGCTCCAGTGAAACCAGTGAGCTGTTGTTGTTTTTTTAAACTTCGTGTTAATTCAATGTATAATGTGAGGACATAAATACCACACCAAACACTGGCTGTAGATTGAGTTTCCCAGCCACCGTAGTTTCTCCTACACACTTCACAGCCCATTCTCATACCCGGATCGTCAAATACAGACACAGTGTTCAGTTAGTTGCAATCTACAACTTCACCACTAAATGCCACCAAATCAAACACACTTCACTATTTTCAATCAACTAACATGCAATTATTTTCCTTTAAGAAACAATTACAAGAACAAAAGAATGCAACAACTTGAAAACATCAAAAAATCAATGACTAAATTAAACAAACTGAAACATCAACTATTTGATCACTGCATCAAATAATTTCATCAGGACTTTGATGGCTTTATAAAGACTTTGAGAAATCGTATTCCACCATGGCATCAGTTATTGTTGCTCAGTTATGTATTTAGATGTAAAACCACACATACGGTTTACAATTTATGCAGAATGAATAAAAGAATGTTGCATTAACTCAAAAAGTGAAATATTTAGTTTTATCAAAACAACTTTTTGTGTATCCGAACACTGCATCTGAGAACATCAGTGAATTTATATTCATAATTAGTCTGAGTGCTTTTAGACCGCTAATGGATTCTCAATGGAAGTTTCTCTAAGTGCAGCAAAGAGCAGAATCCTAATGTTTGTGTTTGTGATGTGTGTACGTGATGTGTCTAGCCACACACAACTGTAACTGGAGAGCAGAAAAGTATTGAACAAGGGGGAGTGGAGAAACAGAGTGGGAAAGAGAGCTGCCCTAATTGCAGAATGTAGTTGTTCATCCTAAATTACTGGAACATCCTAATCACTTATTACTAATTACACTTTTGTCTGTCTGTCCAACTAGCTGGCTGTTTTTGTTTTTGGCGGGTGGCTGAATGGGTAATTTATTATTTGGCTTGCTGGCAAACTATTTGGCTGGTTGTTTCTCTGGCTGACTGACCACTTGGCTGGATGACTGACTGACTGGTTGGCACACAGACTGGATGCATAATTAGATGACTGACTAACTTATTGACTTGCTAACTAACTGACTGTTTAACTAAAATTGTATTTATAGAGTGCAAAGGGGAATCTCAACTTGCACTGGCCTGACTCTGTATTTAATAATACCTGGCTCTCCAGTAAGAGGGAGTGAATCACTGGGCAAACATTCTCGCTCTGACAACTGAATGGATGGATGTGAAGGGTGTAATGGGTGTAGCTCTGTAATAATAAGAAGAAATGCAATGGGAAAATGGAAATGGAAGATTTGATTACCTGCTGTGGCAGTGCAAGTGAGAGTGGCATAATGTGCATTATCAATAACGTCAGAGAGCCTAACAGCAACAACAATGAGGTAATGTAGGTTAGGAAGTAGGTTAAAAGATGTAATTAGTGCAAATGGAAAGAACACTAATACATATTAATTGCTGCAGACTGTTGATGTGGGCAACAGCTGGAGACAATGACCACATAACCCTCAGTCTGCAATCTAATCTAAAGTACATCTAAAGTAGATTACAGCAAATCATGCCTAAAGTGAGCTTACACTTTATCAGTTAAGAAAAGGATCAGGATGCAGAGAACACTATCGGTATTTTTTTCCCCACTACATTCACAAATAACCTAGCCTGATAATCCGACTGAATTTCCATTTGGATCACTGAAAAAAATCAGAGATGTTGGCAGCGGTTCAGACGTCTGCACCAGGCTACATATCACCTGGAAAAATAATCAGCCACCAACTGGACAATTCACACAGTGTGACCCAGCGACTCAGTTTGAAGGATAATAATAATCTCTGATAATGAAAAAGTTCTAAATGAGACCAAAATGTGCCATCAAACTGTTTGTAAATCATGAGTTTATACATTTGCATTTAAAAGAAAAATCTGGCCAAAAAGGTTTCTTTTGTTTTGCGTCACTTTGAGGTTGATTAAGGACTGTTTACTGTTTGTGCCTGAAAAGATAACTCACACACACACACACACATGCTCACAAAAACCCTGAAAGTGTCCAACAGAAGAAATCAACAATAAAGCATGCATGTTTAGGGCACACACACAAATATGCAGGTGCAGGCAAGTGAGCATGCACAAATCCAAGCAAGGAATCGCATGCAGACACAAAACACAAATGTTCTCAAACATACAGTAAGCCCCTACACACACACACACACACACACACACACACACACACACACACACACACACACACAAAACTGATGTTCAGGAACTTAGATTGATGCAGTGTTTGAAGAAGTCCAGATGGTGTGTGTGTTAAACAGTGCTCCCTGCAGGGAAGCACACTCACAAATATGCACACGCTAACACACACAGTAAACAAACATTATCATATATCTTTGTTCAGCTGACTGCAAATTAGTTCCTCAAGGACTTCACTCAGATGTTTTGCAAAATGATATTTTTTTACACATCTTACAAGGGCCTGCAATATTTTGTTGCTGCCGTCAACACATTGTTACTACAGGAAAAGCCTCAAATCCAATGAAAACGTACAAATCTGTAAAATTTTATAGGTCTTGCAAAGTAAATATCACTACTGTGTAGATTTCCTGAATTGTAAAGTTATAAAAGCAAAAAACAAGGAGCTGTGACCACACGTTCCTGATGATATTGCTTCTATATATATATATATATATATATATATATATATATATATATATATAGGTGTTCACAGGCCCTATATACTGTATTAGTTTTTGTCTTCTTGGAATAAGTTAGGTCTTTGTCTGTGCTAACTTTGAGTTTAAGACAACCACAAAAACATTTGGTCCTAATGTTTTTGTTCATAAACCCAGATGTCCAGCTTTGGACTGCTCAGCTAACAGCTAACACATAGCTTACTTGCTACCTATTGCTCCTACTAGACTGGTGGCATGACGTGCCTTGACCCCAGTATTTGTTTGCGAAGGTAGAAGCATGTTAGAGAACAATGCGTTATTCTGTCCACATACAGAAGTAGAGCACCATTCGTTGGTATGCGTAACTGTTGTTCTCCCGTTTGTTGGTCAAAAGTAGACTTGTGAAGCTCATGAGATATGGTAAATATTTATTTAATTCAGTGTGCATAGAGTGTGATTAGCTGCAAGTTGGCATAAGGCAGTTCTGTACATGTTTTTCACATTAGATGATGCAGTGCATATTATGGTGATATCAGTACCTCTAGCTTAAAAACCTCACCTTTCAGCAACATCTACAAATCTCACTTTGCTCATCTTTTTAATAACAGTTGATCTGTTATTAATCAATCAAATGCATTTGCATCAACCATATTAAACTGGTATTTTATGGAGTGACGTTTGGTAAGAGCCATTTTTGTTTGGTAAACTGTGTGGAAAAGGGATGTGTGGAAAATGTTCAACATCCCTTCCAGCACAGAGAACATAATTACATATATGAAGTGATTTATAATCATCCAGGCTCTCTTTGTTATACAAACTGGCTTCTCTATCAAATACGTGTTTGTATAAGGATACTTGACCAATTGGACTAATTTGCAAACACAAAAATTCAACCAGGCAGACTGGGTTGCTGCCCATAGCCCTCCAGCTGTGTGGCTTTCTGAATATGCAGTGCATGTGTTAGACTCCTGCTGAGAAACTCTGTTTGTGTGTGTCTGGACAAGTTATGCTTAACCAGTTTACTCTAATTTGCTACTTGTTTTTCTAATTTAATGATTTTTAAAGTACACACTTGCCAGTCATAAATTATAGAGGTAGAACGCTTTTTTCCAAGTTTGGATTTAAAAGCAAATGAACAACAAAGATGATCCAGGGGTGTCTCAGTTCTTCGTCATGTGGCAATAAAATCAGACCTAATCAGATTTTCATCAACATGTCAAGAAACGAATGAGGAAAAAATTAAGGTTTAAAGTCAGACAGTCGCAAACCGCATCTTTATAGCCACTTTTGGTTTGTCCAGCTATAAGACAGTGTTTGAATGATCCACGAGTGTTAGGGACAGCTGTGTGACAAAAATAACCACTGTCATCACCCACCCTGCATGGATGAATAATATAAGAAAGAAGCACAGAAAGAAATCAGGGGAAAGCCTGGTTTGGATTAAAAAAAACAAAACAAGAAATGCAAAAGTGGATGCATTAAAAGATTAAAAGAAAGAGTCAAATCAAAGAGTCAACAAAATAAGTGAAGCAGGAAAATGGTTTAGAAAATGAAAGGAAGAGGGGAAGAGATTCAAAGCAAACTTAACATATTAAATCAATGCTGTTTCTTAGACATGCATCAGTGCAGATTGTGTGTGTGTGTGGCTTGCATTTTAGCGACTTGTCTGAATCACTGCAACCTTTATTACTATAGCAGTGCAATATTAGATACTCCCGTATGGTAGTGATAGGACCCAAGGAGTGTTTTGGCATTAAGACAAGCATGACCAGGACAAGTTTGCCTGTTCCTTATGAATGTTTTTCATTGCAATAAAAAGTTGAGCAAGAGTGAGAAAACCCCAGAGAAGAGAGAAATTAGTGGAAAAAGACAAGAAGAAGAGGGAAAGGAGAGAGAGCAACGGAGTGTGATGCCGAGAAATTGACATTCATTTTTTGTTGTTTATGAAAAATTACATGCCATCTCTGAGCCTGGCCATTGTTAATCTGCTCCCCTGTTGAACAATGAACACAGCATGAAGTTGGTTGTAAACGGAGTGGCACAATGATGCAAAGAACGAAAACCACCTCCACTAAATCACCTCCTGTTTTATAGGTGTGGAGGGAAAAAGATTGAAAGAGAAAAATGAAGGGGAGGAGACGAGGAAAAGTTTAGCAAGAAGAAAGAAACAGAGAAATATGAGATACAGATGTGACAGACCAAAAAAAAAAAGTTAATATAATCATTTATTTCTCCATAATATTATCGCACATTACTTTATGTTTTTTTTTTTTTTTTCAGTGTGACAACATATTGCTATTTTAAATTCAGTGACGTGCCCTGGATCACCTACACACACGCACGCACGCACGCACGCACACACCGCACACACACGCGCGCACACACACACACACACACACACACACACACACACACACACACACACACACACACACACACACACACCTGTTTCTTATAAAAATAATTTATCACAGTTGTCACTTTACTATATTGAATCAGTGTGTGTGTGTGTGTGTGTGTGTGTGTGTTTCATTTGTTAAAATATAGAGCTCTGAGCAACATAAACTGAAGCACTCTGGAGACAATTAACTGGACTTCAATAAAAAGATTATCTAGAGCACAAAATCACAACATAAACAGTATGATGAAAACAAACACATTTCTGTAATGAGATACAGTTTTTACACAACCACTCAACACTGACTGTGGAGCTATATAACTATTATATATTAATTACGATACAAATTAACAACATGTGCAAAGACATGGGAATAAATTTGTAGAGGAAAGTAAGGAAAATGGTTTTAAGATTATAATAATTCAGCAAAAACAGTGCAAGATGAAATTACCTGTAACATGGAACTTTTAGCTTTTTATTAAAACTGCAAAATCCATCATCATCCATGATATTGATGCTTTTTTTCCAATCTGCTGCCATGAAATCAATAATTGAAGATGCATTTGGCTTCTTCTATTAGCAAACAATTCATGTCAATACATTATGAATTAAAGCCTGCACTGTACACAAATCTACATCTGTTTATGCCGGTGCATCGTATATGATGGCAGATGACTGTTTTCCATCATCACTCCCCCACACACACTGTCTCCTACAAAGGGGACTCTCAAGCCACTAATTTGTCATAAACAACACACACATACACATACACATACACAGTGAGTTTGCCATCACATGTGATTAGTAACTCACTGGCCTCGTAGCCATGGAAAACAACTACTTAACATAGAGAGAGAGAGAGAGAGAGAGAGAGAGAGAGATAGGGGAAAAGAGAAAGATTACAGAATAACTTTAACTGTCAATCATGTTGCAGACAACAGGCCAATAACATTTGACGTAACAACATACATATGTGTGGCGGTCTGGAAGAAACCATCATGTCATGGCTACTACTTGGCAAACTGTCTCAGAAGAATGAAAATGAGTGAAGTCTTGTCTTTGGGCTTGTTACACTGCTACAGTTTAATCCCTTCCCCTTCTTTTGATGCCTAAATGGCTTTTGAAAAGGCCTGGGAGATGTTTAAATATCAAGGATTTAGAAGGGTTACAGCCAAGACATACGTTTCTTTTTAAGTACAAGCAGGGAGGCGGGGACACACTGCTGCAGCTGCTGCTGCTGCTGCTGCTGCTGCTGCTGCTGCTGCTAGTCTCAGTCCTCTCTATGCAGCATGTGTTGCATTTGTCATTTAAATCTGCTTTAACTGGTCTTGGTGACGGTGTAGAGTGAACTCTGAACCTGTTAGCAGCATGTTTGACCCAGAGAGCTGCAGAGTCACCAAAAGGTGCCCTTGCGCTCACCGTCAAATGCACTCACCGCCCTGCAAGGTGTACTGGATGAAACCTTCCACCTCTCTGCTGGTCAGTTCCGCAGAAGGAGACGTGAGTCGACTATTTGTGCTGCTGACTAATGGTGGTTAATGGTGTCATGCTGGCTTGAGAACAGGCAGTGTGACACAGACTTTCAGAATGGAAATTTTAGCTAGATTATTTTATTCCCTTTGGATATTTTAAGCTTTTACTCTATGATGTTTTTTATGACTCTTGTAATTGCTTTTAATGATTCTACTTGTTAGTGTTGGTTGTCTGACTTTATATTTGTTGTTCCTTGTATGCGGTTGCCTGACTGCAACTGCTTTTTTGTTCTGAGGTCTTTTTTTGAAAAAAAAAAGAAAGAGCTTAATCTCAGTTGGAGTTTTTTTCACTGTCACATAAAAAAAACAAAAAAAAACAATCAAAAGCAATCTTTCACTTAAAGCTTTAAACCCCTGAACAGTATTAATGAACCCCTAATTTATTAAATACTGAAGTCTCCTCAATCCTTTGAAAAATTAAACCAAAAAAGTCTTAAAAGCTGTCATTTAAATCTCAACACAAGTGTATTTTTTTTTTAAATTGAAATAAACTAAAATTTAATTGGACTAAAGAAACCTAGACATAAATATAGTCACTTTTTTCAAGACTTCAAGAGCTTTCTATAATGGTGACAGACAAGTACCAGACAAATATCTATACACAATAGGGAGATCAATGGATTGATTCTTTCGTGTATCAAATGTCAAAGAAGATTCTAGGAGCTCAAGGTGACATATTCAAATTGTTAATTTTATCCAAATTAAAGTCTAAAACACTGAAAGTATCCAACTCACAAAGTCATAACACAGACAAGCAAGCTCATTTTTGAGAGTCTGGAACCAACATATGTTTGGGATTTTTGTTGCTTGATGAATTCATTCATTATCAAAAATGTGGCAGGTAAATTTTCCGTCGATCAACTCATCAACTATTTGTTTCAGCTCTTATAAAACACTCAAAAAATAAACAGTACATTTAGAGTTTTATGAACTTTTAGATGGAAAATGTACTGTCCATCTATCCATCCTTCTTGTATCCACCCATCTTTCATCCATTCACTATCCCTTACTCAATGTATGATTGAGGAGAGAAAGAGAGAGAGATTTTTCCCCTCGTTTCACAGTAAAAGCCCTCTGAACAAAAAACGGACTGTACAGGTCATTAAGTTAAACCACGCACGCACGCACACGCACACACACACACACACACACATACACACACACAAAATTTGGGCCAGACCAGTTACCGCTTGTTAGTTGAGGTAATGTTTATATAGCATTATGCCACCACACACACACACACGCACGCACACACAAATGGTTATACATGGCTCCAACATGGGTACTCAAGAGTAAGAAAGAGAGACAGAGGGAGAGAGGGAAAAAGAGGTAAGATTGAGTAAGACGCAGAGAGAGAGAGAGAGAGAGAGAGATGTAAAGTTATATTTGAGTCAGATGTAATAGCTGTAATTATATTGGCGATATAGAAGGCCTGAGTCTGGGTCTACTGCATGTGTGTGTGTGTGTGTGTCTGCAATCGAACAAAGGGCCGCTTGTGTCAGGGGCCTGCTCACTGCAGCTCTTACCGTAATGATATTCCAACGCTTGCCGTGTGTGTATGCGCGTGTGTGCGTGTGTGTGTGCTGTGTGTGTGTGTGTGTGTGTGTGTGTGTGTGTGTGTGTGTGTGTGTGTGTGTGTGTGTGTGTATCTCTATGATGTTGAGTCTAGAAGGGAAATGACTACCATGCCGTGCCAGATCCCCCCCACACCCTCCACCATACACAGACACACCCCACACCCAACTCTCTCCCTCTCTCCCTCTCTCCCTCTCCCTCACACACACACACACACACACACACACACACACACACACACACACACATAGGGGATTAGTTGTACCTGCATAGTTTGATATTTATGTATGAGAGGGAAAGGGATAGGGGTGGTCATGTACAGACTGATTAGGTGTGTGTGCATGTGTGTGCGCAAGATTTTCTGTCTTCATTGATTCCTGTTGTCCGTTTCTTCACGTCTACATGTTTCTCTTCCTTCTCTTATTTTATCTTTGTCCTTCTGACTCATTTTCTCATCTTTCTTCTCTATTTCTTCCCCTCCTTCCCTCCCTCCCTCCCTCCCTCTCGGTTCAGTGAGTTTAGTCTGTGTAACTTTTACTTCCAATTTAGAAACAAAAATAAAATGGTTCTGCATTGAGGAAGTGTGTGTGTGTGTGTGTGTGTGTGTGTGTGTGTCGTCATTAGGTGTGTGTATGATCCAGATGGATTTTCCACAGTGCTCTCCTTGATGGGCGGGTCGGTGCAGTAGACATGGTAGCATGCCAGCCCGCTTTCTTAAACGCACGCACGCATACACACATATTTTGCTTTATTTAATATTCCTAGACACATGATTCCCGTAACTGTGTGTGAAATCCAGGGGAAATATTTCTTCTCCCTGTGCCACCACCATCTATCTGTTTCTCTGCTTCTTATCGAGTGCTAAATGACCTTTGACCTGACCTTTGATGATGGGGGAAATTTAGGGATCCTTGTTAATGTATGCATTTTATATTTTTAGTTTTACTTTAGTTGAATTTCCTCAAAATATCATAATTTACTCACTGGTTTTAATTTAGTATTTCTTTTTCATATGGTGTTCTCATTTTGCATTCCATCATATTATAATGTCCCACTCATTTGTTGTACTTACATAATTTTCATTTATTTCACACTGTTCATATTTCATGTTGTCTCAGTACTGCTGCTATTTGTCACAGTGCCATAATGTGCCTTTTTTTCTTCTTCCGTGCATAGCTCTCTATTTAATATGTTCTAGTGTTAAAATTGTCAGTTATGCATGTTTATGCAACCGCCTATTTACAACTCACTTTCATCCAGAATGTCACTCCAAACCCCAAGGATGTTTTTGTGCTGAAACAGCCAGAAAAGTTAGCTGGGAAATCTCATCGCGAGTAGAAAATCCATATTCATTAACATAAATGCTGTAAATAAAGAGAGAGGAGAGCCTGATATTCAGATAACATCAGACATACAAGAAAGGCACGGAGATAAAGAAAAAAAAGGATTTAGGGCAACTTCCAGAAAGAAAGACAAAAAAGATACAAATACAGAGATTTAAGGACATAATTTACAGAATGCAGCGAGAAAAAAGAAGAACAGAGGGCCTAGTGTGGTCGATCCATTTTGACTCTTTTAATGCTCTCCTTTCCCGTAAAAAGATGTTTTCCTCTGTGCGGTTTATATATTGTCAATATTCTGTCTTCAATTTAAATGGTTTCAATTCTCTTTCACTGTACAAGATGTAACTCAGGCTTCCAGCTAAATACAAACACACAAATGGATACAGATTAGAGACAAACTCCACTTGCTTCCATTTGATCAGTTTAGAATATAAACAGAACCCCAGTTTGTTCTCCGAGGACAATGTTCATTAATGTTCGACATTGCTCTCAGGTCAAAGGTCTTTTAGATGTTTGAACTGGAACTAACGACACACAAACACACTCAACAGATTTTCTTTTAGTTTTTCTTGCTTGCTTTAATTGGTAATGCTGCACATATTTTTTTTTCTTTGTATAAATAGTACGTTGGGGCTCTTAACAATGAACATTACAACACATTATATCAGAGCTATGCATGCTGTGTGCATTTAAACAAAACGTTCAGTTCAAGGCCAAATTACAAGACAAAGACAGTCTCTTAGCAGGTTTCGGTCATGCTCAGCTCTGCAGGTCCAAGAGTGAAATAGATCAAAGTAACAAAAGACAGTTTTCATGAATTAATTCATGGCTCTTCTGTCCTGGTCCTCCAGTTCCAGAGCTCTGTTTGGTTTCTATCAAACCACCTGGTTAACTGCATTCACCTGCTGTCCCACATGTGACTCATTTCTGGATTTATTGACTTGAATGAAAAGCAGCAGGGCCCCGAGTCCTGAGGAGCAGGATTAAAAACGACTACTTCTAGGTCAGCGTCCAGTGCGAAGTACCTTCAAAAAGAAAAAAAATGTGCAGGCTGAAATTTAAGTAGACTTTTTTATGATTTCTGCATTTCAACTCAATGTAGTTTTACGCAATGTCAGGAACAAAAGCAGCATGGAAAGAGGTAATTGCACCATGCTACTACACATCAAAGAAGATTAATGATAATAATGATTTTTTTTAAAAGTACCAAGAGAAGGAAATAGGTACAAAAACAGTTTTAAAGGCTAATAGGTACAGTAAGTTAAAGCCCTTGACCGCCAAAATGATGACACTTTTACAGACTGGACCATCTAAATTTAGGACATATTGAATGATGGCTGTAACATTTTATTCCTCCCAAAATGCCTATGAATTCTTCTAAAAATGAACTCCCCAGTCACAAAGGGAAAGACCTCAAAATTCAGAGATAATACAAAACTTGAGCTCAAGCAGATTATCCTGTATTTCCTGAGGTCGGGTGAGAGCCGCTCTGCTACCCAAACACTTACTGATCATTACTACCGGCCGTTACCATGGTAATCAATCTTCACTCTACCACTACCTATTTCTTCTCTCTGGCTGGCTTGTTGACAGACAGCCATCCTCAAATCAATCCCAGGTTGCAGTGCTGCAGCATCCATCACAACATAACGGAGAACTCCATTTTTCTTGTCTTTCTGTCTTACTTTTTCCCCACACCTCCTCACTGGTCTGTCTCTCTTTCTCCTGCTTTCCTCTTCAACTTTTATTTAATTATTTCATGCTGTCTAACTTTCTGGTTTTTTTCTCTTTTACTCATGCATGATTCTACCCGTCTCTCGTTCTTTTTTTTATTTTACTGCCGCTGGGTTTAGTTTCCCCCTTCTCTTGTGTACTCTGAGGTAGACTTAATGCCATCAGGACCGACACCTATTTAATATCACATGATATATAACAGTAAATTTAACAGACATCTCCTTTAAAAAATATACTTTCTCAAGCCCTATTTTCATTGGGGCTGTTTTAGGGCTGCAAGTAATGAATATTTTCATTATTGATTCATCTGCTAAATATTTTCTCGAATTAATCGATAAAGAAACTTGTGAAAAATGCTCATCACAGTTGATATCTTCCTGCTTTTAATGAAAGATATTCAGTGTACAGTGAGACAACATGAAAGGAGCAACAACTCATATTTGAGCGGCTGGAACATTTTTGGCATTATGCAAAAAAAAAAAACAAAAAAAAACCATTATTATCAAAATAGATTCTTAATTGACTTATTCGCCTATATTTTAGTATACAAAATATTCCAACAGTGTGCTGGAAAGTCTAGAAGTTATACAACAGGCTTTTGTCAGACTTAAATATGTATCCTGATGTTTATTTACCAGTTGCACAGTATACTAGAAGCCGATTATAAGATGAGAATGAATAGAAAAAAATTATGATTGATGGACACTGACTGTCTCCACAAGAAGCCTCAGTTGGATCTTAATTTCATGTCAGAAACTTTAACTTAACTGTAACAAGTTTTCTGTTAATATTGGTTGGAAATCCCTGTGATTCTAATCACATGTGAATGACTACATGAAAGCAGCGTCGCCCCTTTGTTAGTAATTATATCTCAGATGTCGTTTGGGAAACTAATCCCATCCGAATGGAGCTTTTGTCTCCTTCTCATTCTGTCTCTGTCTCCCTCTCTCCCAACTTCAAGAATGCCAAATGAAGACCATATTAGCAGTGATGTATAGACGAATGATGTCATCGCTCCTCAAAACCCTCATTGATGTTACTGTGACGATACAGATCACAATCACCATGATTGATAACTACAACCTTCCAGGGTGAAAGTGCATGTGTGTGCGTGCATGTGTGTGAAGCGGTTAAGTGAGGATTTTAAAAAAAAAGGAGGAGAGAGTGGGCAAGGCAGTAAAAGGGAGAGACCGATGGAGAGGTATGGAGTGAGTAAGAGAGGGGGACCACAGAGATTTAGGGTGAATGTACGTGAGGAAGCAAGATTAAGAGACGGAGAGGCAGTGAACAAGAGCATAAAAGAGAGAAAGACAGAGAGAGAACGAGAGAATGAAACAGAGAAAGAGACAGAGTTGTCAAGCACTCGATCACACCAAACAAGAGTAATGTTAAGGCCTTAAGGATCTTTCACAAACTTGATGGATGGTTTTGTGTGTGTCCATAAGTGTGTGTGTGTGTGTGTGTGTGTGAGAAAGAGGGAGAAAAAGAAAGAGGAGGAGGAGTGCCCGTGTGTGAGCCATTGCTGCCTCTAGTGGCAGAAAGGCAGAAATTTATGAAAATGATGACTGTGATTGCTGTGTCCTGCACTGCATATCCACCAGTTCATTAATATCAAACACACACAAAGATATCCAAATACAAAAGTGGATATATCACACCACACATCAAATACACACACACACACACACACACACACACACACACACACACACACACACCCTCACTCTGTTTTTCTTTCATTATAAAAGTACCATTGCACACATTTGTCAGACAATAACATAACATGATATTGCATTGCGAACAAAATAATAGCTTCGTCTCCTCTCACATTCTTTATAAATAAAATCTGCAACACAGTACTTCACAACAAAAGTTATATAATGAGTTATAGTCACGCAGCCAGAAGAACTCATCAGAAATCGAGGACATTTCACTAAAAAGTGTAGCTCTTAGATTATCATACAAATAGCAACAAAACATGAAACTGACTTCTTCAAATCACCAAAAATCACATAACAAACAAAACTGTTTCTTTTCAGACAGTGTAGTAGTGTATGTTGTATTGTGCAGTACACTGTAGTTGCATTGTGCAGCAATGTGCAAACCATTTGTTGTCGTTTTAGCCATGCTAGCCACATGGTTCTAGGGATGGAAATGCTGGTTAGTCAGGCCAACATTTTGGTCCAGATGGAAATGTCTCAAAAATTGTCATGACATTTTGGGCAGTTATTTATGGTCCCCAGAGGATGAATCATGCTGACTTTTCTTCTAGCCCCACCAGGAGGTTCATAGTTATGGATTTCAGTGAAATGCCTTGACAGCTATTGGATCGATTGCCCTGAAATTCAGTACAGAACATGTGTGATATGCACTTTGTGTAAAGTTAAGCTAAGCTAAGCTATGATGGTGAACATAGTAAACATTAGACCTTCTTAGCTATTCGTGAGCATTTTAGCATCATCACTGTAAGCATGTTAGCATGCAGAAGTTAGCATTTAGCTCAAAGCTCCAGTGTGCCACACCAGCTTGACTGTAAACTCTTTATATTCTGAATGATTAAACTTCTATTATATCCTATTTTATTCTGTTCTGTGTAGTTCTATTCTTCTCTATTCTATTCTGCTGTTCTGTTCTCTCCTCTTCTGTCCTATTGTACTCTGCTGAATTCAAGGTCTCTCTTTATGTGTGAAGTTGTTTAGAAGTCTATAATTTTCTGGCTTAGTTGTACTGCCACTGGCCCAAAACTCTGCTCATTCATCAAAATGTCTCATTTAAACAATCCTCTCTGTCTTACCCCCCCCCGTCTTTCTCTCTCTCTCTCTCTCTCTCTCTCACTGTCGTCTTCTCATCTCCCCCCTCCTCCTCCCTGTCTTCTTTTCTCTCTCTCTCTGGCGGTGTCTTAATTTTCACATCAAAGATGCTTTCTTGGCGCGACTGTCAAAAATCAACAATATTTCCTAAGCTGTTCTGAATGCGGCGCAGTTTCGCACAATTGAATCAAAACAGTATAGAAAATTGAGAAAGGAAGCAGATTATGTCACACACTAAAAAGAAAAGGTTATACAAATAATTGCTTTTTGGCTCATATTAACAGTGAAACCACTTAAAAATGTCTTTAATTGCCAAGGCAGGAGCTTTATGCTGTGGAGAAACTTTCCTTGTAATGGGACTAAATGAAACCATCCTGGCTTGGCATCTTGCAGGAAAGAGCTATCTAGTATTGGTCATATAAGAGGAATTTTATGCTTTTCTCTTTCTCTCTATGAAAATATCTTTGTCTCTTTATTTGTCTATCATTCCCTGTCCCTCCATCTTGCTTCTCTATCCGTCTCTCTGGTTGTTTCTATTGTTTCTGCTCATCTCACGATGTAAATCTCAGACTATCTGTATCTCTGTCTATGCCTTTCTCCCTCTCTTTGAGCTGTGGCAGGAATTTGTAATTATTTTTCCTTCGAAACTCATAAAACATGTTCAGCTACAGCCCCATGCACACCACACACACACACACACACACACACACACACACACACACACACACACAGACACACACACATACACACACATATCAGTCTTGTCCTGTTTGTAATTATCAATCCATTTGGGGATTTGAGGATTTTCTCTGTAAAACTTAAAGGCTTGTTTTTCTGTTGAACAAAACCACATCAGAAAACACACACACACACACACACACACACACACACACACACACACACACACACACACACACACAAGAAGACACATACACGATGACACACAAAATGACAAAATGACTTTGTTGTCTAACATGGAAATTATACGCACAAGCTCATGCACTAGCACACACACATACACACACAGGCGCCACAAGAATCTCCAAGGAGTGGAAGCCACAGTGTTTGAAGATAAGGATTTTCCCTCTTTTCTTCTTCTTCTTGCGTGTGTGTTTGTGTGTGCATGTGGCTCTCGGCTTCTTATGAAAAATGAAGTTTGAGGGATTCAGCTGTATGAAATGTTTGATACGAAGTGACGCGCTGCACGAACATGCTCTTTGTGCAAACTCACGTTTTAGAGATGCACACATGCTTATACACTAACACACAATGGAACGTTTACATTCACAGAAGGAATTGGCCAAATGTCAGAATCAGAAAGGAGGGACTATTTCCCATAATACACTTCTACAAGGGCCTATCACAGCTGATAGTAATCATGATTCAATTAGAGATTGGACTGAACTCTTACCTCGATGATTCATTAAATTATTGAACCTAGCAGAGGTTTTAGAATATACTAAACACTGCTTTACACGCTAGGACATTTGTGGAAATGTCTTGATAGTTATTTTTCTGTAAAAAAACACATCTGAGCAGTCCCACATCACACCTCCTCACTACACCTTATTTTTTCCTGTCAGAAGAACATATTTTTAATGCATGTAGACATCATATCAGGGAGAAAATCACATTTAATTGACCAACTTTCTTTGAAGAATTTGGATATTTTGGTAATGACTAAGGCAGTAATTTTCTAAAAAAAATAATAAGTTTAATCCATAGTAATTACATTTGTGTGGGAACTGTGAATCTAGAAACTGAATGATTACCAAGTGGGGTTTTTTTCTACATACACCTGACATTTCAGAGCCAGGAAGAAAATGGTCCTTAGGTAATTCCAAAGTTGGTCAAATTGGTTTTCTGTACATTGAAGTTTCCTGGGCTTAAGATAACTGAAGACGCACTTATACAAGCTATGGGGATTAGGCATGACCCTTTAAGAAAATAACACACACAAACAGGCAAAAACACACATACAGTACACTCACTGGGCTCTCCCTCACACAGTTTTGCTCTCTAGGCACATACAAACACACACCACATTTCTATAGTGTGTCAGTGTGAGTTTGAAAAACGATTTGTCATTTTTGTCCCATGTTTCCCTCAAACAATGACATTCACACACACACACACACACACACACACACACACACACACACACACACACACACACACACACACACACACACGCACACTTTGGTCCCAACAATGGGATGAAAACACAGTATGCGCAGTACACACAGAAAAGGGGGGCAGGCATTTCTTGATGACGTTTTCAACCCTACTGAATTAATTCTATTCTTTCAAAATATATTATTAGTGTACTAGAAAATAAAACCCAAACATTAGAAACACACATAAGCTATGTGTTTGTGAGTGTGTGTGTGTGTGTGTGTGTGTGTGTGTGTGTGTGTGTGTGTGTGTGCATATTGTGCATGTATAATGTCTGTGTCTAATCACATCCCCAAAAAACAGCTGAAGTTTGTAAAAGCCTGGTCTGAAACATTTTTAATGAAAATCAGACAAGAAGAAAGGTCAAAAGAGAAGAGGAGTGAAAACATAAGAACACACAGATGCATCGGTAGGTGTGAAGGACTCGATACTAACTTCAAATTCCCAACAATGTTGACTACATAAATAGTCATCTTAACTATCTAGTGTTGGTTAAAATGTCCTTTTTAGGTTGTTAAAAAGACAAGAATAGGAAAAAAACAAACAGAATCTGCTTTGATGTCACAGGTAGAAACATTATTTCTTTCTTATAATCTGAGCTGGGTCATGTGAAGCGTCTGCTGAGTCCCTACATGACACAAGTGCTATTATATTTTAATAAGACTGGGTCCCAGGGTGAGAGACTTAATTTACCCAGTTTGGGTCCCCAGACGACAGGAGAGTTAATATGTTTTAATGAGTTGGAGCCAAGCAGAGTGACTGCATTCACTCATCTTGGCTCCGAGGGTGAGATCTGAGAGACTTTTCCTTGAATGACTTCTGCACTGGCCGAGGCAGTTCAAAACGAACAGGCATTATTGACAGAGCAGAAGGAGAAAGGTTCAAAAGGCTCTTGAACTTGTTTAGATTTCAAAGAGGGAGCAAAAGTTTTGAGAGATCTGTCAACTTCACATTCAGTGATGTTTTTCTCAAAAACTACAGTATGATGTACTGTTTCAGTTTTAAATCAATGTGTTATGTTTATTCTCCGTATTTTAGTTATCGGACCTACTGCATTTCGGTGAAAATAACTCAATTTAACCTACAGTAAAGTAACCAGAACAGGTGCAGCCACAAAAACTCCAACTTGACTACAGATTTATACAAATAACAGCATCATATTTTTTTTCCTGAATCACGTGAGCCATACATACCATACCGGGTCACTGTATACTAACTAGAATATTTTAATTGCGTTGGAACATTTGCAGGTTGCTTAAAGCTCATTTCGATAACATGAGACTTGGCACTACTCATGTGGGCCTCATTTCAAAGAGTTCCTATGCAAATTGTCAAACCAGCGGCACAGTGCATTATATATTTATCTGGTATCCCTGAACCAGTGGAACAGGCTATTAAACAAATATGAGCTACTACTTCAGCCTGCTGCAACATTTACAGTATTTAAGCCCGTTTCAGATGGCAGCTGTTAAATCAGTGCTCTCATTTGACCCTGACTCAACATGACTTAGTTACATTTTAGAACAAGATTGAATATAAAAAAAAAATGCATGTAGCAGAGTTAATGCAGAAGCTCTTGAGCGAAGTTATAATTAGCACTGTAAAGTACAGTTCTGATAAAACACCTTATCCTGCACTAATGTACATGTTAGTGACAGAAACTATAAAAACAACATTAACACTATTACAGGCACGCAAAGCCTCTACAAAGGTGTCACTTTTAGGACTGATTGGCCCTGATTAGGACAGTGTGGCTGCGTTCAGTGTGTTTGATTGACATCTCCTTCACACCTTTTGTTAGTTTTGTTGCACCTGAGACAATTTAAACCTTTATAATACTTATTAGTGGAGTTTGGTGACATCCCACAATTACCATCTCAGCTCCATCCATCAGTCAAGATAATTTAAAACACCTGTATGAGTGTGCAGGGCCGTAAGTGCATATAGGTCATTCTAATCCAGTGCACTATTTTTAAATTCAGTGAATATCACCTCATGGTCCACTGACTTTTTACTCTGTGTGTGCGCTTAAAAAAAATCAGGTGGTTGTACACAGTCCTGTCTCTGTAAATGGGAAACAAACAAAGTGGTTCGAGCAGAGCCACACAACACTAGCTTTTTATTCCAGACAGGGTTTGTGTCATGTTAAATTACTTGTCCACAGAGAATTTGCTTGCTTGCTTGTTGTTGTTGTGATGTTAGCTGTAGCAGCAGGACAGTTGCAGAGTATCGCTGTCTGCAGCTGGTGTGCCGGTTCTGCGATGCAGTCTCTCTGCAGGTTAGCTTTAGCGACAATTTGCAAAACCACAACAAAGCTAACATTACTTGCTGTGTCGTTGTTCACACTATATCATGGTATTTGTCATAGTATTTGATTTATCCAGAATCTTATACCCTACCTTTTATGTCGATGATATGGTCATCTAACATAAATAAATGTCATTTTTGCCCCTATATACTGTACACTGTATGTAGTAATTTATCCAATTCATGGAGTTTTACAACATGGAAGCTCCTTACTTTGTTGCTTTGCTTTGTCACTTAATGGCACAGAGAACACACAACCGAGGCACATGATCATCTGATGAAGTCAGACAAATGCCAGAATCAAACAACAGAATATTTCTGTCTATTGTGCATTGGAGCATTTGGGGGGTACACAATACATGTTCTATAGGATGATATCACACCCACAGCCGTGGGTTAATTTGGTAAAATCATCTTGGCCCAAGGGTGGCCATTACCCCAGCATAAGAAGATGCATAGTACTCAAGACTTAACCAATCAGGAGACTGCATATTTACTAGTCATTGCCACTGGCAGTAACCATTACCGCAGGTGCAGAGGAGTACCTCGGACAGCTCCTCTGCTGCTGAGAACAACATCAGGGCCTCTGTGTGCACCAGCAATCATCTAAAGAAACTTGACAAATACTTGTATTAGAAATATGTTGAAATAATCTCTTAACACAAGCATCTCAATGGCAGAATGTTTCACCTCCATAGCAAAACAAAACTTCAACTGCAGGACTGAATAACAGACTTAGATTAGTGGTGTGCAGGTTTCTCTGGATTTAAAAAATATCAAATACGCAGGTGAACATTCAACATTCAATGTGAGAACATGGCAAACCCATTTTCCTTCATCTCTCTTTCTTTTCCTCTCTGTGCCTATGTTCCTCTCCCTCTGTTTCGCCATCTCTCTGCCCTTTGGTGTCAGTTCTCTGTCCTGGCATTTACGAGACAAATGCTACTGTGTCACACCTTGTCACTCATCCCACACACACACACACACACACACACACACACACACACGCATGCGCACGGCTAAATGCTAGAGTGTCAGCAGGCCTGTCAAATCGAGTGTCAGTGTGCAGGGACCTCTCGACTTGGCAGGACACACACACGCAGACGTAGACACAAATTCGGTAGAAACATGCAGAGATGCACAGGCGTACACAGTGAGAGGGGGAAATTAACAATATGCAAACAAGTAGCCCACCATGAGTTGTTGACACCTAAACAATGGAAACACAATTAGTCTTGCTCTCTTTCAACCACACGCACACACACACACACACACACACACACACACACACACACACACACATATATACTAAACAACAGCAGGCTTCAAAGGCTGAGCAGAAGTGAGACAAAGATTAAATTCCCCTGGTGTTTGGTACCAGAAGCAGATGGTGACAGAACTTGGCAGTAGAAGCAGTTTGGTACCGGAGTGATATATGGACAGTCTCTGCTATTACTTTATACTAGACAGTTGAACCATTACACTTTGAGTAATAGTTGCCCTACTTGCTTCCTACATTTTTTTTTTGTTCTTCAGCTTTTTTTCTTGAGATTCTTTCCTGGCCATTTCTGTCATGTTTAGCCCATTTACTAAAAATAATAAATATTTTACATTGCATTGCTAAAACTTGCTAAAACTATGCAACATCAAACCTGCACGACTACGTGCAGTTGTTTGCTGTGTTGAACTCTCTTCGTTGCAGAGGTGAAGAAATAAATCCCCTCCAGACATGTATTAAGACACATAATAATGCGTGTCTGATATGTTTTTTTTTCCAAAAAAAGTATAATTTCTTTCCACTTTAAAATCCTTAAAAAGGCATCTACTCCTTCTACCTCATTTAAAATGACTGAATCTATGAATATGCAAATCTTGTTCATTCATGCTACAGGGACAAGAATAAAAACCATAATTATAAGTGATGGGGGACTTTTTGTGTTTGAAGCAGATGATTTGAGCGAATCACATGATATGTTGTTATAATGACCAGGAGACATTACTGTATCAGCAAAGAGCATTGATGTCTGGTTCCCAAATACTAACCAGATGTATTTCACTCTTGCACTGCCAGCAGTTGTCTATGTGCTGTGTAATCAATCCTTACAAAATATTGTCCTTTTCGTGGGTTAAAAATACTCATCACATCATAACCGCCATTTTCGGTTTAATCTACCAACAGTTGTTCCCCATCATGTTTTGTTTAACATGGAGTAGTGCGAATGCCCCCTATCTTGGCAACAAGTAATTCACTTTGATATTAGCGTATAATATTACAACACTGATATTTCACCTCTCTGATGTTTCTACGCCAGGCTGTACAAGATGCTGACAGCTCAAGTAAATAAACAGGATATCTGTTAACATCTTGAATTTACAAACAGTAAAATGCGCTTCGGCAGACAAAGTTTCAATGTTACAAACACTTTTTTTTGCCTGAAACCCTTATTCTCTCTCTCTGCGTCTCTCTCTCTCTTTTTTCTCTCTCTCTCTGTCTCTTTGTATCTCTAGGGAAGCTGAGGTTGACAAGTGGAAGACAAATCGGGCCATCACCACCCTAAACGGAAGACCCACTGGCATAGAGGTTATAGCACCAACACACACAAACACACACACACACACACACACACACACACACACACACACACACACACAAAAATGTGCGTACATACACACACACACACACACACACACACACACACACACACACGCAGATCAGAGTGTCATCAGTTGGCATATGCGACCTGACAGCCTTCAGAGACATGCAGAGAGACATGCAGGGAGACATGGAGAGAGACAGTCGGAGATAAATGCAGCACTGTACAGTATGTGTAACTTTGTGCAGAAAGTCAGAGTCAGTCATCTAATAAACTAAATAACTCTAACAACACACACACAGAGAAACTTTCTGGCACACACTCCTCCTCTTTCACTCTGTCTCTGGTTCTCTCGACTTTAGGACAGCTCTTATATAGTAATGTATTATTCATATGAAGAACTGTGTGTGGGGGTGTGTGTGTGAGTGAGAGAGACTGAGATAGAGGATGCGTATGCGTGTGCATACATCGGCAAAAAGAAAGTTAAAAAAAAAGTGTGTATCTCTGTCTCAGTGTACAAGTTTGTGCGTGCGTGTGTGTGTAAGGTGGCGCTGCATTTAGAGGCAAGCAGCAGGTAAATTGAGGTCAGGTGAAGTCAAAAGAAAAAGCCAGACAACACACACACACACACACACACACACACACACACACACACACACACACTGCAGTAAATCTATAATTATAAACAGTGGTTGGCTTAGTTCATTGGCTCAGCATATTTTGGAGTACATGGTCAGAGGAGCATTCTCTGTCATTTGTCGGTGTATGTGTGTGTTTGTGTGTATGTGTGTATGTGCGTGTTCTATTCTTTTTGATGTATGTCTGTTCAGCTTTTTGAGGTGCACATGTTGCAATATTTATGTTTTATGCCACAAAATGCATTATGTGCTCAAAACATTACTGTGGCAACAAATTTGGGCCACATGGATTTCAAAGTGCAAAATTAACTAATAACTACAACACAATGACAAAACTATCACTAACTTCATTTATCATACTGAAGTGCACAAATTGTCACATTTGGTGACAATTTAATGCCACAAAATGCATTTCCATTGCCTTTTTATCACAATGTTGGACATAACATACATTTGTGTGACAGTTGGTTCACATTTGTGTACACAACAGTGTAGCCTGTACGATCAAACAAGGCTACCACAAGTGCTTGTTTTTGCTACTTTTGCTGACAACATTAGAAAAAGGACCCTGCAGAGTTTTTTGGTACCTCTCGCTTAATTTCCTCTGTAGGCATTGGGTCACAGGGTCCCAGCACCCACAGGAACACCACCAGTCTCCCGATCTTCGCAGCCTTACAGCAGTTTGTTCACCCTCCCCTGCCTGCCCCTCTCTCTCTCCTCATCCCCACTTCAATTTGGAGTCTTATCCAAATAGTCCGGCTCAAATAAATACTGGCGGCAATTGAATTCAAAGGCCTCATCCAAATCCTCTTAATATTCAGCCATGACATTGAAAATTGTCCGGCATTACTACTCTCGTGTTTCCACTGTTCTTCTTCGTCCTGCAACAAGTCACCTCACCTCTCCCAAGATTTCAGAGCCAAGACTTCGCCTTGAGCAAGACTTGGTTAGACACACAGTGGATCAAGTGAACAGAAGCATTTAGGTAGGTTGTGTGGTCGGACACAACAACAGTCTGAGCTGGTCAGTAGCAAAAACAAGCACTTTTAAGGAACGTATTTTGACGGTGAGCAAGTTCCAGAAAATTTGCACAAACGTGTTGTCCCATTGACACAAAAATACAGGAAAATACGGTTGAGTTTACCCTTTAATTTTAGGACTTAAGGAAGCCTGGTCCCAGCACCAAACCACACACCATCACCTCTGTGACCGCTATATGCACTAATTAATGTTTGCATATTTGCATATGGTGCTCTTCACATCGATGAAAGTAGGAAAAGCTGTATGTGTTATCTCTATTTTAAAACTTTCACTAGGACTTTTCCTCTATTTTCTTCGTCATTCTTGCCATCTTTAAAAATGAGTCGGGTATCTGATTGCAGAACCATGTGCCAGGTAGGGATGGGACGATATTAGCACGCATCGCGATAAAAACACAATTGTGAATATCCTCACGTGGCTTGACTGTAAAAAGCTGCCTAGCTTGCCAGCATACAGTCCTATATTGATTACCTGATTTATTTTGAACAAGGGGACAAGGGGAAGCCAGCATCATTCCAGTCCATGTGTGGAAATAGTATAGATTCCAAAATAAAGAACAGGGAGATGAGGTGCCTATCTGTGATGCAATAAATATGTGTTCACAATACAACACCTCCTGTAATGGTATTAAATTATACTATACCTATTGCTGCTATTTACTTCTATGCTGTCGACTTCTCTAATCAATAATAGCCTGTGTGTTTTTTGGCACACTTACCTTTAACAGTGAATGTATGTTGAAAGTTGATGTTGCAAATATTATCATAGCAGCTCTACAAAAGTAATAAATACATGTTTTGAGTCTCTATTGATATATAATTTCATGGGTAAGATGTGGAAAGAGTGTGAGCTTTCAACTTTTTTTACGTTTACCCCTGTCACACTTGCTGAGAAACTGCTGTTACATCCAAAAAGTAATCCTGAGCCCTGCGGAAGAGAGATTCAAAGATTAAAAGGGAGGGATGAAAAGTTTTAACAGCCATGATAAACACTGGGGAAAAAGAGATTGGATGGAGATGTAGGGGCATCGACCGACACTTAAGCGTCAACAGGACAAATAAAAACTCCTCAGTGGCAATCATACAACTAGGCAGGAGCTGTGGGAATGGGGGTGTTTACAAGATATAATACCACAGAAGACAGAGAGAGGAGGGGGGGCTTTGCTTGATGATTCTATGAGAGAGACGGCTCAGTGTTTTAAAAGTAGTAGCAGAGACATAGGGACATGGAAAGAATGTGCAGGTGTGAGTGTACTGCCAACCATAAACCTAAGAGACAACTGCTGTTATTGAGCTGTCACTGTGGAGGTAAACTCAGCACCACAAAGTGTGTGTGTGTCAAAATAAAACTCAGTATTTGTGCCGTTCAAACCCATACTGCTGGGTTTCCACACCACTAAAAAGAACAACGTGGTAACCGTGGTAAACATCAGCTGACGTGTCCGTGCTCAATGGAAAGTACACTTGAAAACGTAAAACGAACGAAAAAGATCTGTAGATGCTGGTTTCTTGAGTTATCTCCTGTCCTGCCCCTGTCATCTCCCGTAACACACGAGGATATTATTTAGGGGGTGGAGAAATAATTACTGTTGTTAAATTCTTTGCAGGACACTAAACTTTCAGCTCTGGCCTAGAAAAGTGTAAAAACCGTAAGCCTGTTATAGGGAACATGAATCCTGCTGTCTGCCTGTGTGTAAGCCTCACATTTACTTTTACTCTGCACTGACCTTTACACACACACCCATACAGAAATAGCAACTATGTTATTATAGTAAAAGGTCAGTGTGAATGGATTGTACATACTGTATGAGTGTGAAGGAGTGTATGCACACCTGTGTGTGTGCATACAAATACACATGTATATTTTAGGTTACTGCGAACAGCCTCATAAATCCTTATTTTGTGTGTTCTCTAACTGACGTGAGCTAACTTTTTTTGGGGGTGGTGTGTGTGTGTGTGTGTGTGTGTGTGTGTGTGTGTGTGTGTGTGTGTGTGTGTGTGTGCGTGTGCATGTCTGACCACGTGTTCACTTTCAGGATTTTGGAACTGTAATTGCATTGCTGCTGGAAAAATCATTTCTTGATGCAGGTAGAATGAATCAGAAATAAATCAAAAGAGCAATAACGTTGTTTTTTTTATCTCACACACATACACTAACTGTGCACACACTGATCCCCACTCTTGCTCTCTGACACACACCCATGCTATATTGTTCATTAGGGGTATTTCCATGGTGGCACACACAAAGACTTGTGTATGCACACAGGCTCACACACTGCTAAAACAGCATTTTGTCCATAAAGTCTATGGTTAAGTTGTGATGAATGGGACTCAGTTGAAGTCAATGAGATAGCGCAATGCCATAATTCAATTCAACACACACAGACACAGACACACATACACACCACAAGAGTGGGCCATAATTCAACACTTATGCATATACACACTTAGAGACACACACTCGCACATTTGTGCACAGAGTCAATGAGACCGCAGTGTACCATAATTCACTGTAAAGATAAATGCCCAGTGTGCATTATCACTGAGTCTGTGCGGCTGGCTGCTGGTGTGTGTGTGTGTGTGTGTTTGTGTGGGTTACATAATGTGAGAGAAAGTGTGTTTTGTGTGTTGGCATTATTGCTGAGTCTCCTTAGTGGGATGATGTCAGCATATCAGGATAGACATACACACACAATTATGGTACTAATGTTATAAACCAGTTTCTACTGCCTATTTATGCTCATGAAAATTTCAATAAATTATTTTTTATAAACTGTGTATCTCATTATTAGGGTTTTTATTTAAGTTGTGAAAAAAAAAATCTGTAGGGAAAAAAAGAACCTTCTAATTTCCAGTGAAGTGCGTGGGTCATGGGTTGAAATCTCCCAGGCAGAAATGTCACTTCCAAGTTTTAAAAAACGCAAATGAATTAGCCTTTAATGAGGGGCTGAGGGAAAAAAGTACTACCATAAGTGAGGGCAAGTGGTTTAGGTTAAACAGGAGGCTGCTTTTCTGTGGGTTTTATCTTTTTTCTTTTGAGATGTTTGCGAGGTATTTGAGGGTGATGGCAAAATTGTTTGCAAGTCCAGTATAGGTTTTGGAAGTTCAGAAAAGGTGAGGAGGAAGCTAACAAGACTAAGTTTATTTTCTTGAAAAAGAAACAATGAGGGACGCCTCAGTGGCTCCCCTGGTAGAGCGCAGTTACCGTGTACTAAAGCTGCTAAGGCCCTTTGCTGCATGTCATCCCCTCACTCTCCCACCCTTCCCTGTCTCTCTTTAGCTGCTCCAATCCAATAAAGGCAAAGTAAGTCAGTCTAAATCAAGCATTCACTCTCTTTAAACTCTCTTTTTGGTCTCTACCAACTCCTGAGGGAAATATTTTGATTTTTTAGCTGCTAAATGCTACACCACATTCACCAGCTAGTCACTAACTGTGTCAGTCTGCCGTCTCATTTCAAAGGCAAATATTGTAATTTGAATCTATTATGCTATAATTACTTTGCAGATTGAGATTTTACATGCAAACCATATGAACATCTAATGATATATCATGCTTTGTTCTTAAATGAAGCTATTTAGCAGTATATAAAGAAGCTAAATTAGCTCAACCTCAACCAGCGTTAAGTTTTTTGCTTACAAAAAAAAGCAAACTGTAAGTTAATATGTGTTTTTTATTATTATCATTAGATCACCAAAGTGCATTTTACACTTTTTTATTTTTTTCTACTTAATGTCAGTTTTAGGATTTGTTGAAGATTTGACGTCTCCCTGTAAATATCCTTGTAATATACAGTTGACACCCATCCCATAATTCACAGTGTAACCATTTTGTTTCTCCGTGTAACATCTCCTGATTCTTAATTTAAATTCTGATGTATGTTATTGTCCCCGTGGGGAAACTTGTCTAAGGCCTGTAGATTTTCCTTAATTACAAAAAACCACATACATAAATATACAGTTAAAACTAATTACAAAGAGTATTAAATAAGTAAATAACCCTACATGAAGGCATCAGAATAGAATAGAATAGAATAGATCTTTATTGTCATTGTCACAGGTACAACGAAATTTAAAATGCTCTCCGATCAGTGCTTAATTTAGCATAAATTTAAAAAAAATAATAAATAATAATTTGAAGTGCTAAATAATTTAAGTGCTAGTGTTAATAAAATAAAAACATATAACATAATTAGCAGCATACAAAGACACACAGTCATACACACCCAGTTATTGCATATTATTTTTTTGCAGCATTGAGGGTAGTTACTTCAGTTGGATAAAAACTGTGTTTGAGTCTATTTGTCCTTGCTTTAAATAATCGGTACCACCTGCCTGAAGGCAATAGTTCAAACAGGGAATGACCAGGATGGTGAGTGTCCTTTATAATGTTCTGTCACAATAATCAGCACAATTTAATGGAAACCAATCATCCCAAATATGTACATTTGCAAGTGGCATGTGCAACGTATTGGGACATTCAAAGACAACATCCTCTCCTCTAGGTTGTTTTATGGTAGTTAGAGTATATATCACTTTGGTCCTGGAAAATACAGCCTAGCAGAACTACTGTCAGTGAATACAAACATTAAATGGGACAACATTTCTCTTCCTCTGGGCCTGAAAAAGCAAATAAGGTCATGCCGCTTCACCCCGAAGGTCTGGAAGAGACGTAACTTGCAGTTTTTGTTGAACTTTTACACTCCCACAGAGTGTGATACCAGATTTGCCCGTTCAGAGGTTGGTCCAGGCCGAAGGTTCAGAAGCAAAAGCTGTTAATAACACTCCTCTGTTTGCATCTCTTTATCTTCCTCCCCTCATTAGTCCTCTATGTCAGTTTATGCTATTTTAGAGGATAAACTTTATTACCTCTGTAGGGAAATTCTGTTGGTCAAACGCAATTAAAAGGATACACAATGAATTATACAGCGATCTGAACTTACCCTTCACTCCCACTCAGACATCAATCACATTCTCGCCCGTTTACACACATGCCCTCACACCACCCTGCCACACACACACACACACACACACACACACACACACACACACACACACACACACACACACACACTCACTCACAAGAGAGATTTGATTAAAACAAATGTAAAATACATTGCCTGCTCTTCTGTCTCTCCCTGTTTCTCTCACTCCTTCTCATCTTCTTCCATCCATCTAACCATTATTAAATTGCATGTCTCCCTCATTCTCTCACACAGTATGCCCACATTAAGGCAGCTAATTTTGAAAATGTTATTTACGCTTGAGTTTTCACAGATCTTCATTTGAAATACGTCGTAAAAACCACTAACTTTTTTTGGTCCTATTTTGATCAGCAAACAAAAAAAAAGTAGGCATCACAGCCAACATCTGGTAAGGAGTGGGACAGAAAGTCTGGTTATTCTGCTGAGTCACATTTGGTTAAACCTCCTTTTGTCCCCTCATGCGCTCCATAATCATCGATACTGTTTTTTAATAAGCCCCAACTGAAGATTTTGTTGTTCTAATTTACATATTTCTCTGTTTCAACTCAACAAGCATAAAAATGAGCATGAGAGTTCATTCTTGACCTTGAGAACAGTAGTTTATCTTGTTTTTTTTAATCCCAAACAGTTTTACAGAGGTGTTATGTGCCAGACTAATTCTTGGCTGGGCGCAGCGACTTCCTGGGTGACTTAGGGTGACGACAGGACTCAGTTGTTTGTTTTCAGATTTATCCCGTCTGGAGAGAGTTCTTGAGCTCAGTTTTCAGGTTAAAAAAACTTTGGCTTTGTGTCGACACACAACCCAGTATCCAGAGAATTACATTCATACTGGAGAATTCTGGAAATCAGTATTTAAGTTGTACGCCAACGTTCAGTACCAATGCAGGAAGTATTGTTGGTGAAAGTAAGGGTGTGAAGGTTGGCGAGGTTTTGCATCAGATTAATGCAGGGGGCCAGAGTTTCTGTTCTGTCCCATACCATATTCACTGTGCAATCTATTGTCCATGTGTAACTGCTGCTACTATTTGTGTTATCTGTTGTGGTGGATTCTTACTGTTTTTTCTTGTGTACATAGTGTTTTTATTATTTCCCTACTCTTACTGTTTTTTATACTGTTTTTTCTCTATCCACTTTGCTGCTGTAACATTGGAATTTCCCCATTGTGGGACAAATAAAGGAATATCTATCTATCTATCTATCTATCTATCTATCTATCTATCTATCTATCTATCTATCTATCTATCTATCTATCTATCTATCTATCTATCTATCTGACCTACAGTTGATGTTTGTTTTAGTTTTAGTCTCACCATAACCATGCCTTAACTATTGTTTATTAGACATAGCCAAGATCCTGCCCTAACTTTACAAAAACTGGCATTGGATATAAGAAGAAAAAAAAAAGACATTATCTTTCAATGAAATTAGAGGCATCTGTTAGAGGGATGGAAAAAAGCAAGACAACAAACAGTCACTGTGAAGTTATCTCTCTCTCTCTCTCTCTCTCTCTCTCTCTCTCTCTCCCACCTACTCTATCGCTCCAGCTGCGTATTTCCCTTCTTCACGTCACCACCTCTCTCTCGAATCCCACACATATATATCTCTTCCTCTCTCTACCTACCTCTTCTAGCAATGGCAGCCTGTCTGTTCAAATTCAGCTCCCATCACTACCACAAACACACATACACACACACACACACACACACACACACACACACACACACACACACACACACACACACACACACACACACACACACACACACACACACACACACCACATACATCATTGGAGGGGAAACAAATTATTCCAGGACAGAAGAACTGTTTTGTTTGGTTCACCCTTGTTTGTCTTTTTTCTCTCTCTCACCCTCTCTCTCCCTCCAACAGATGGGGTATTTTAATGAAATCAGCCTTGCCTGTTCCCATCTGTGTGAGAAATGAATTTCACCATTTTTTAAATGAGGGAATTTACAATGAGACAGGCTGGAACGCAGGGAACCCCTGCACCGAGTTTTTTTTTGTTTGTTCTTTTCTTCTGACTCTCCTCAGCTCTTGTACCTATTATGCTTTCACTGCATTTGTCTGTGTCTCTGTGTGTCTGTCTGTCTATCTGTCTTTTTTTTCTATTTTTCAGTACAGAGCCATTCTTAAATATATTTCATGTTTTTTATAACTCGATATGTTTTTGTTGATACAGCATACCTTTGTCAAAAATGTGTATTCTCTGGTAAAAAAAAAAAAAAAGAAAGAAAAAGAAAGGGGGGTTTAACATTTTGGAAATTACGCTTATTTGCAAGAGTTACGTGAGAAGATTATTATGTCTGTACAACATATTTGAAGCTGGAGCAAGCAGCTAGTTCGCTTAGCTTAGCTTAAAGGCTAGAAACAGGAGGAAACAGATGGGAATATTGATACTGATTGATTGATTTTGTTGCCATTGACCAGTTAATTCTCAGAAAGGTGCTTTGGCTTTGTGTAGCTTCTTACACATACATATAATCAATTCAGTCTTCAATTATCATTTTATTAATAAAGAAAAAGAAAAAGCCATGACACCAACTGGTCGTCTTTATTCATGTCAGTAGTATTGTAACTCTTTCTCATAATTGAAACCACATTCCCCATAAACCCCAATGCATTCTGTTACAAAGAGGATGAGATGTTTTCCCTCCATGTCTCTAATGTCAGCCTGCATGTGTTTCTCTCTTTCGCTTTTCTGAAAACAATAAGTGAAGTTTTGTTTTTTTTTTGCCTTTGTTTTTGAACCCATTATCCAACACTGAGAGAATCTTTTAAAGCTTCGGCTTATTTTCAACTGCACCCTCCTATCTGGTGACATAAAGCAACCCATGCAGCAGATTTCACCTGGTGGCACACTATGGTTTAATTAGCATCATTACAAGGAGCAAAACTGCTGGTGATCTCATTAGGTAAAATACTTAAGAGTACAGTTTAACACTCATTAAAACCACAACATAAATGTGGAAGAGGGATATTTCGTGCTTGAAATACCATTAAATACTGCATTTTTGTGGATTTGTCTTTATATTATGTTTCTGGAATTCAACAGCATCTTCAATTGTAAACAAAAAAGAAGAGCAAGCTTGAGTCCAGAAGAGAATCAGTTTTACCAGCAGGGTATATCTGATTGGGAAGGCGCCTCTAACTTATTACCAATCATTTAGCTGTCACTGAGCATGGCATGAAATGTCCAACTGCTCCAGTAGTACAGACTGTGGTTGTATTGGGCAGTGACCGGATATTATTGTGCATAATCTCTTATGTTCACCGGGTGCAACACAGATCTGTAAAGGTTCAAACGCCCACATGAATCATTTCAGAAGGAGAGCATCTTTGAGTTTTTCAATAACAACATTTTGAATTGCTTATTTCATTCCTCAGCTTAATTTCATTCCTCAGTGTTTATAGCAACATTATGTAACTTTTCTATCATAAAATAACAGCTTTAAAAACCATTCATGCTGCACTGACACTTGTAATAGGGTGAATGGTGCCTCTGTCATTCCCACTCACATGCACATGCCAGATTTTGTTGAAACTGGACGGGGGAGGAACACCAGAATGGGCATCAGAAACAGAGCAATGTGAGCGGGCTTAGCAGAGGCAAAGCTTGGCAGAGAGGAAGACGCCAAAGAGGACGGTGACAGAGGAAGCTCAGAGGAGAAAAAGCAAGAGGCCGCCGGACAAAAGTAAATCTCAGACTGACTTGGAGTTGTTTTTAAAACTTTACTCATTTTATTTACTTCTGTAGTGCCGGCTTCTGTGTAATTCCTTCTTTCTTAAGAAAATGAATTTTGCTATGCATATGAAAAGAAGTCAGTAACAAATGATCATCTTTAACAATGTCAATTGTCAATGTCTTAAGGCCTTTATAAAGATTTGCAAGTGAAGTGAACTTCAGCGATACAAACATTGCGTTTGTGGTCTTTATCACATAAAGTGCAGTTGTGTACAGTTGAGCTGCAAAACTGTTTAAACTAAGCAAAAAGTATTCTCTGCAACAATTAGTATTTTACTGTAGGCTGGTTAAATTGCTTCTAAAAAAAGACAAAATAAAGTACTGTATTTCACAGCATTCACACCTTTTCTTACTTAATTTGTTGTTATTGTTTTATACATTTAAAAATAAGGTTTTACAGGTTTCTTTATGGGTGTTCAGAGTTGTAGGACTCTGTAGAACCCTTTCAAAACGCAATGCTCTAAACAGTGCTGTTTCACAAACAGGGCTATCAATCAGAAAAGGTTGTGGAGTGAAATGTTGACTTTTGGGAGACGTCAGGTTTTCATCAGTCAGCAACATGAGGTGTTTGTTGTGTTTTCAGAAGAGAGTGTTGCATGCGTGTTTGCTTGTACACATGCATCTGTGTCTGTGAAAATGTACGCATGCGTTTGTAAGGCACCGTGTGTGCCGGCACATATGTGCACGGCAGCGTTTGTTTTCTTAGGTGTGTTTTCAGGAAGGGGGCTGACAGACATGATGACTGACGTCACCCTCATTATACACACACACATACGCACCCACACACACTCACACAGCAGAAAAACTCACAAATAAGTTGGCAGGTTAAAGCAGTTAGCTACTTAGAAAACAGAGAAGTCATTCAGACAAACTGCACCTGCTTTTGAAATGGCTTAACAAGCAATTACACTGGGAGAAAGAGACACACACACACACACACACACACACACACACACACACACACACACACACACACACACACACAGCTATATTCTATTCCAGACAGGCTATTGGGAAGTAGCCAGAATAATTACTGATATTACTAGCAAAAGTGAAATAGAGAGACAGAGGAGGAGAGAGAGGATTAGAGACTGAAACCAACAGATCCTGAACATCTAAATTTAACTGAGAAGCAACTAACTCTCTGTCATACTACCTGCGTGTGTGTGTGTGTGTGTGTGTGTGTGTGTGTGTGTGTGTGTGTGTGTGTGTGTCTGCAAGAAGCAGGTGATGCGTCAGTAATACAGTCGTTGCGGCAGCAATTAAAATATGCAAATCCAGGAGTGTCAGGGCAGAATCTGATAGGCTATGCTTAACTGCACTCACTTTTGATTGATCATGAATATACATGAGTCAAGGCAAAATTTGATCAGAAAATTACTAATGCATACTTACTTACAGACAGACGGATAGATGCATGTATGTGTTGCATGTGTGTTTATCCATACAGTATACAGCACACAGTTCACAGCTGTGAGACTGCGGTGCGTTTGTGTGTGAGTGCATGGATATGAATATGTGTGTATTATGATTGTACACAAATATGCAAGCCTGCATCTTCCTTATAACCCTCATCATCAGGACTCGGGCTAGGTGCCTGGAAAATATGCAAATAATTTTTGTTCCAAAAATATGGTAATGAGGTTTGAGCACAGAATTAATTAGACCTCCAACATTCTACAGAGATTCTACAAAATCTACCAGCCGTCAGACTGTGTGAAGTGTGATTATGAGATCATTTGCATATTAGTCCTATTAAGGGACATTAGCAAACCTCTTGGTCATATTAGACCTAAGAAACTGGTGTTTACTTGTTACGTTAATGAGGGATGTGAAAGGTCAACAAGTCAAAACCCTGAAGACGCTGGAAAAGTCTGGGCAGGAGGACGAATGAATGAGTTATTTATGCTTATGCAAAAAAGTGTTGCTGTTGTCTAACAGAACTTTATAACATCATATTTAATATTAATAGCTCAGTGATAATACACAATGTTACTATAGCAACTATATTCCTAGCTGAGATTTGTTTATATTTGACAGCAGCAAAAGTACAGCAGGACACAGTGAAAAGCTGTTTTGGATATTTTGCAAAATGTAATTTATTTATTTATTTATTTTCAAATTTTACTCGAGATATATTTAAAGCTGTAATAATCGATATTTTTATAAAAGACAAAAGACTGTGTGTAAATTGAACATTATTCAGAGTCATGACCCCACTGAGAGTTATCACCCGAATCTGCAGATTTACATAGCCTTATGGCATGTTTTAGGAATTTGCAACTCAATATTTGGTTTTACAATCCAGAACTTTTTGGTTCACCTTTACCACTCTCATCAGTCTTCAGCTGCAACAAGCAGCTGTCTTCAGCAAAAAAAAGCCCTTTGATAATCCCACTACTACCAACGCATCACCAAATGGCAGACAGGTAAAGTTAGCCCTACATCTGCTGAAAGTGTAAATAGTAGCAGCTGTTTTCTAACACGTTTGCTGTAACTATTATAGCCATAATGCGAAACAGGTGAATGATGCACAGCTTGTTGTGGAGCTAAAAAGACTGATTAATACTGCTTTATGAGGACATGCCTGTAATTGACTATGTGCTTTTCATAAATAAGGAAAGCTGAATAAAAACAGTATTTCCATTGTAAACTTGTACATTGCATATATCCTTGCATCACTCAGATTGTGTCAAATGGAACTCAAAGCTGTCATTTTGACTTTGTTTATGTCCTAACACAGAAGTTAGAAGACACTTTTTTGACAAAGTTTAAATTAAAGCAGATTTTTTACCACTAGGGGGCAGAAAAAAACATCTCAGCTGACAGATAGCAATCAATAATATCACTGGCTAAATATGTTTATGTTTGTATATTCATAATTTCGTGTCTGCGTGTCGCGGTTTGGCTCAGCAATCCATGCGTATTCTAATCCCACCGAGAGCGTTTCAGAAATTGAGCGTCTTCACACGAACAGGTTGCGGCATCCATCAAAAACAGACCAGCCGCATATTCCACACAGAGCGGAGAGCCAATTCTGGGATGCTTTCGAGGCGCACCACAGCACTTCTGGTGTAATTTAGAGCACTGCCTAGAATTCAGGGTTAGACATCCATCAGAATCAAACCTACATCATCATCAAATTAGAGTAATTTTTTCACTTGAATAATTCCAGCATTCACTCTCTTTCTACCTCTGATTTGGCCTCCATTTCCAACACAAAACTATGTAGGTCTTTCCATTTGTTTTCATCAGCTAGTTGCCTACGTTGTCTGTTAACTGCTTAGTGTTGGGCACGTAGAATATAGAGGGTTTATCAAAACAGTCCCTGCCTTCAAGGACTGCTCCATTTTGTATTAGCTTGGGTGACCTCTCATCCAATTAAATGTTGATATCAAAAATACAGATGAATTCGATTTAGGTTTAAGGCTCTACCTTTAAGGTGCCCTTGAGCAATTTAATGAACCCACAGCTCCTCTGGTGGAGCAGCTGGGTAATGTGTTTTTACAGAGCCACAGTTACTGAACTGCATAGATGTGAAGCAAAGGATCACTTATGAAGAGGTGGGACCCTCAGTAAACAGCCGCAGGGTAAATAAAGGAATCACTGATGCTGATTAGCATTCAGATATTCTTCTTAACAGGGCTGGCTTATCTCATGTCTCTGTGTTATTATGTTCACCAGCTCCACTCTCTGTCTGTCTGTCATTTAGCAAGTTTCAGGTCAGTGGGCTCCAAGCAGGCTTTCAGCAGTACGCCCTCGTTCAAATTACAGACAGGAAATGTAGACATGAATGATAACCAGCGACAGGCACTGTGCTCACAGAGAGAGCAGACAGCATGTACTAATAACTGTCTATTTGTTCATGTGTGTGTATTCAAAGGTGCGACAAACAGCCCCATTAATTATGCCTTTCTGTAATCTGTTTTTGGTGTGAATGAACTCTTTTGTGTTTTTTTGTGTGTGAGTGTGTGGTGTGCGTGTGTGCGTGCTTGGGGGTTTATCAGGGCTAAGCATAATGCTCGTGTGTGTTGGGGAGGATAAAATGAATCATTACTACTACATGAATCATTACTAAAGTCTACCATTACTGCTACTTCAGGGCCTGAACCTTTAAAGCCAAATTAGAGTAAAAGGATTCAAACCTCTCTTCAGGGGGCTAAGCTCTGAGCATCTGATTTTGCTGCAGTTCACTTGAATGGGGGTTTTCAATGAGAGGTAAATAAACACAGGAAGCTGTGTCTTCCACTTTAGACGAAGCTGTTATGGTAACCTGTATGTAAGAGATGTAATAAAAAGGCCTTGTTTGTAAGATTAGAAAGTGTCTGCACTCGAAAACAGCGAGAACTCTGGTTTGACTGTGCAATTAATCCTCGTAGCTCAGTACGTCACTGCCATGCTTTCTGTTCATCATGTAAGTACGTTATACTCTGCTGGAGTTAACCACCTGTGACTGCTAACTGGCAAGCAAATTTAGCATGATAATTCGGACTGAATTACCATTTCATTTTCGTGTAATTTCTTAGTCTGGCATCATGTTCGTGTTGTTCATGAGTTATTTTGCCACAACCATTTAATGGCGAGGGACGTCTCCATCCTGGCAACATATTTTTGCAGTTGACATTGAAGTTGTGGTAGCAACAGCTGACCTAATGATTTTATGACAACCTGTACAGCTGTCTCCATCTATTAGACACTTTTCACTATTTTCAAGGTCATTTGGAGACAAGACACAGATGAATGCAAAGCCAGAAAGATACAATAATATAAATATGTATTGTTTGTACAATATTATACTCAATTAAGATGAGGTTACCCAGTGACAGAAAAAAATCATGATTTACTGCACAGAAATTAGATGTAGTAAAAGAAAATGAACATTTGAAAATGATAAAACTCAGAAAACTGTTCTGGAACTTTGGACACATGAACTTCCTCAGTATTTATTTTTTTATTTATTTATTTATTCATTTATATATCCTCCCCTTCCCTTCCAAGCGAAAAGGAAAAACTACTAACACGAAAAACAAAAACCCTTTCTAGAGTGGTTGAAACATGGCGACTCAACATGGTGGCCTACATGGAAGGTGACCCGCTGTGTCTGTAGATATAAAAGACTCATTCTAAGATAATGAAAACATAACGATTCTTATTTTCCAGTGATTATACACTGAGAAAAAAACATACCTATGAATATTATATTCCACTTCTGCAAAACATCCTAAACGACACACACTGGACCTTTAAGTTACTGCTGACTTTTACGGTGATAACACTTAACACTATCAGAGACCCACAGTATACATGTCAACATGTATAATGTCAAGAGTAGTCAGGGACCGCACACATTGGCGTCCCGTTTCCATCCACCTTACAGTATATCACTCTTCACACATGAAAGTAAAGACTAATAACTCCCTGGAGGAAACTGGGTCATTTCAGAAGAAAAAAAATACTATAAATATAGATAAAAATATAAACCTTTTCCCTCCTTGGAATTCTTAACAAAACAAGTACAGTACAGTACAGTATATTGTGTGTGTGTGTGTGTGTGTGTGTGTGTGTGTGTGTGTGTGTGTGTGTGTGGCTACTCACTATATGCATGTTTGTATCTGTGCCTCAGTAAAGCATGACTGCTGAATCTGTCTTTTAATGAATTTAATAGTTCCATCATTTCTCTATCAACCATCAACGCTGGTGTTCCACACACACACACACACACACACACACACACACACACACACACACACACACACACACACACACACACACACACACACACACACACACACACACACACACACGTTGATTCTACGTTGGTGTTCCTTATTATTTACTTCAATTGGAGAAGCATGCCAACTGGAAAAGTGACTAAGCAGATGTCTGTGTGTGTGTGTGTGTGTGTGTGTGTGTGTGTGTGTGTGTGTGTGTGTGTGTGTGTGTGTGTGTGCGTGTGTGTGTGCACACTTGCATCTTGGTGTTTATCTGTGCATACACCTCATTCTTAGAGGAATTTGTTAAGTAATCTGACTGTGGAATTGAATTATGTCGTCATAGAAACAAGGATTAGGTTATGGGATGTTTAAGAATGGTCAATTAGTGTTACTACCGCAACATATGTGAGAGGAAAACAAGGAAGGCAGGGAAGCATACAGAAGGGAAAAAAAGACAGATAGAAGTAAGGAAAGGAGGGAAAGAAAGAAAGAGAAAGAAATCTTTATCAAGAAGCTATCTCCCCACTTAAGTGTCCATCTTGACCTTTGACCTGCCAAGAGCAGCAAACTGAAAAGACAATATCCTGTAACAGCTCAATACTGAAAAAACAAACACGTTTCTGGATGCCAGCTGTGTACAAGAAGCATCAGTAGCTTGTTGGGGAGATGTCTGGACCAAAAAACAAAAGCTTACCTCAACTCAAGACACATAGACCGACAAAGAGAGATAAAAAGGCAAAAAGACAAAAGAGACCGAAACGAGGAGAAAAAGAAAAGGGGAAGAAATGGAGACAAAGTGAAACAGTCATCAGACTTCAAAGCATCCTTTTATCCGATCTGTTTAGAATTTTAAATCGGGAGTCCAGATCCACCAAAACAAAAGATGAAACGATAATCCGATAATCGTTACAATGTTTCAGAGAGGGAAAATATTTCTGAATATATTTATGTGTTTATGTGATTGCTGGAGTGAAATGTGCTTTAAGCATGATAAAATGTTTAATTTTGGTTTAAGTGGATTTGTGTTTTTTCCTTTTGTTTGTTTGATTGGCCTTTTTTTCTGGTTGCAGTGGGCATCTGCACGTGTGTGTTGCACTATCCGTGTGTGTGTGAGAGAGAAAGAAAGTGAGAGTTAATGCAATAAAGACCTACTGTCTGCTTAAGTGTTCGTGTACTTTTACTGCTATATACAGTCAGTGCCATTCAATCTGATCTCTGGGCATTTTGAAGAAAGCACATCTTGATATTTTGTCTTTTCGTTGTATTTTTGTATCATATTTGGACTAATTTATTAGGACTGTGTAGAATGTTCTAATTTGATTATTTATTATTGAATATATTATAAGGGCTTATTGTTTGAAGCCCGAATATCATGGATAAGGGCACTGCCAACTTGCCCTGGTGACGTCATTCAAGCCTGCCCTGTTGTGATCAGGGTTGGCGCCACGGTATAAAAGTCCCACCCATCTACCTGGCCGACTCAAACTCGAGCAGGGCTCATCTGTCAATCATGACTTAAAAGCCCCTTCAAAACCAAACCTGGGAAAAAAATTTACTTTGACTTTTTAATTTGACCCATGTCCCATCTGCTAACATGGAGGCGGTGGGCTTTATGACCTGCAGTCAGGGGCCAATCAAGATGTTTCGACTCCTCTTTTGGAGAGCTGTCATCTTGTCCATCTTTATATATATGCCGATGATTGGTGCAGCATGCAACTTTACTGTTTTCTTTCCATCTTACCGCTCTCATCACATCAGTGTCTTGTTAGCAAAAGATCTAATAAACCCACTGTATGCTACCAAAACGGCAGAGAGACAAAATTATCAAAGATTAGCGACTAGCTGGTGCGCATAGTGAAGTATTTTGCAACTAAAAAACTAGAGCCAGCTATATTTCCTTCAGGAGTTCCTGTGGAAATAAACTGAGCTAAAAAGGAGAATGAATACTGGACTTAAATTCGCCAGGTGGCCAAAAGCATGACGATTTAAATGCAAATGTTACTCCATGTGTGCTGGATGTATAAAGAGGCAATTATTTGCTTACACGATCAAACAGTCTGTCAATTGTGTTTACAGTTTGAAGCACTATTCCAAGGTGGCCCAAAAGGAAAAATAAAGCAAGTTTAACTCAAAATCCTGCAGCCTCAGTGACAAAAACATCTATGTCAATAGACCCCATTTCCTTCGGGGTGATATAGTTAGGTTGTGTTATTTCTTTTTTTCTGTTACAACAAAATCAATACAAAAATGCCAATTATTTAATTCCAAATGATTAATTAGCTCATTTGATCAAATTTAAAGTGATTGCAGTCAGCTACTGTCACTCAGCATGCTGGTGATGAAATTATTACTCTATGAAGAGCCCACACACTGAGTTGGGAGCAACTCAGTGGGCAGGCACCTTTTATGGATTTTCTTTTGTGTTCTAGCCAAAGTAGCGGATACCATTATGAGACATGCATAAACTGTGTTGCAATTTGTAAAGTTATTACCATGGAGGACAATTTTGATGTCCGTATTCTCATCACTTAGCAGGCATGTTAATCAGTGGGGCAATCTCTCAAAATCAACTGTTAAAATAGTCCATAGCTGCGAGCGCTGAGCTGATAAATACAGCCCGTTCTTCTGGACTCATATATCCTCGTTTACATTGAAATGTCTGTTTAGACAATCTGCACTTCAAAATATCCCAAGGCCATGTAATTTTGCACAAAGTGGACAGGGGCAGCTTTTCCGTTCCTGGGGTTAATCACATGTTTGTGGGGCAGAATGGTGCCAGAGGGAGAGAAAGAGAGAAAAAGTAGGATAGAAAGGAAAGAAGCAAAAGATAGAAAATTCTGATATGCATCCACCCTATACACATTCAGTTGGTCTCAGCCATATACCCATCGGCAAAGATTACTGACCAGATCAATAAGAAAATTGCCCCTGGACCTCTGACTAAGGGGTTCTCAGTTTAGGCAGGACTGAAGGCGAGGCCACTGGCTTTTAGAGGCCTCTGGGTACAGGGTGAATACTACACATTTAAAATGCGTGTGTCCGTTTAGCTTATGAACCAGCGTGAATAAATGATAGCATAGTGAGACTGTTTCCAGGGAGCCTGGAGCAGTGGTTTGCTAACAGTGGAAGTTAGGTTTGCCCAAAGGCCTAAGAAAGACAGAAAAAACATTTCTATTACACAAGTTATAGAAGTTCTATTTCTAAATTGTCTTTAATTTTGTATTTTTTCTGATTAAATGCTGAATACTTTTCCTCTTCAGGCTTGTAAAGTCCCTTGAAATCAGACTGAGACAGAATTGATAATGACATATATGTCGGCAGATAATTAACAGGAAATTGCTGTACAGAAATGCCATGGATATGTTCACGGTAATTTATAAACAGTGCATACTGCATACTATTGCATAGGTTGTCCACCAGAAAGCCCTGCAATAATTATATTTCAACTTAAAATTTTACTTACTTACTTACTACTTACTTTACTTTTTACTTAATATTGTTATGGGTATTGCTGGACAATATAGTGGATGACCCGGTATGCTGGTTTTAATTTCTCATATGATAGGAATTTTTCATATACCATACAGTTGCATAGCTAGAACAACAACTCATTTGTTTCTTGCGCAATACCAAAATATTTAAGAAATATCATATAGAAAACTTAAATACTAATAGAAAAAGGAAGCAATGTTTAATCTGTTGGCACATCTTTTTTATTTTTAACTTCTTTTGTGGGGTCAAGAAACCCTACAGTAATCAAAGCCTTCAGAATATACATGAAGACATCAAATTGTTTTTATTTTGTTTTTGTTCTATTTACTCCTGAGAGTAGAATCAGCAAGTATATAAACCTATATAAAAAAAAATGACACAGTGGTATACCATGAAAAATCTTTAAAAAGTAGCAGGATACAAATTTTTGGGCATACCGCCCAGCAGTGGATATGCGCTAGTCTACTATCAGTCAGGCTCTAGTCACAAGACCAAAAACTTAGGACACATTGTTTTAGAGGTTTTAAGACTTTTTAAAATACATATAAATACCTTACTCTGGACCCTGAATGTTAAAGGTGTTATAGAGAGTCATTTTACATTCCTGTGGAAGGTCTGACTGACTCAAATTCAGATTACAAGGTTTTCTATAACAAACTGCACTTTTCTTGAATACAGAAACAAACATTAAACTATTCATTTTATTTCCACGAGTCATACCGGAGAGCAAATCTCATACTCTCTAAGGTATAGATTGTTTTTGAAAAAGCAGAACAACTGACTGATCACTGGAGCGGCTGCAGTGGCCTCCTCGACCCTCAGTAAGTCTTTGACACAAACTCTATGTTTCTAACTATACACATAAGCACAGTCATATACACATACTGTACATACACACTACTGCTTTGAGCTGGCAACAGAGACAGAGACCATCTTTGTTTTTCCCCCCTCACTCTCTCGCTCTGTATATATTTCTGTTTATATTCATCCCACTCTTTGAAGTGGTCATAACATTGCGTGTTAGTTTTGATGCTCTAATGAATAGACTGTTTTCATGTGACGCACTGGAAAATGGAAACTATGATTCTCTCTCCCTCTTGCTCTCTTTCTTAACCGTTCTCTGTATTTCTCTCATTCATATGCACTTTCACCTTCTCTTTTATCTTTTCGACCCATCACTATATTTTTGTTATTCTTTAAAGCAATTATGTCTTTAAATATCTTATCCTGTGCCATCTTTCTTTGCCCCTCTGTCTTGTTTTCTCTCTCTATCTTTTCTCACATTTTTCCCCCTCTTTTTGTCCCCTCCATCATTATTATCACTTCACTTGATGTCTTTTATTTACACTATCTTATATTCTCTGTGTTTTTCTCTCTGACCTCTGTTAACCAAGATGTGCAAGATGTCATGTTGTGCCTACCATCATATTTGTTCGAGCTGGTCCTCATCAGTGGCTTGCAATGATCAAAAACCTCTGATCAGAGAGAAAGAAAAATGGAGAAAGATACAAACAGAGCAGACTGGTTTTCCTCTTAATACTTGAGGCCGGTCAGAATTAACATACTTCAACTATTTACAAATTCTAGTGTATGTAATGTAGCTTTACTGTACGCTTCACATCAGGTATTGATGGAAGGCAGCTTTAATTATTGATTTCTTAACCCAATCCACGTGTTGCAGTATAACACTGTTATGCTGTCTTGAATTGCTTTTCTCTCGTCTTTTTGAGTTGCTGCCTTTTTCTTTTTTTGTCTGTTTATTTGTTGTGGCTCCTCGTTTATGTCAAATTTGCATGGCAGTCAGTTCCTTTGTTTGTCATGTCTCAAGGCACCATGAATCCGAAATTTAATCCTTTCACTAGTGTGCAACCCGTTTCAAAGATATATTATATATCCAGATTATTGTTACATTTCCAAAGTTTCTTTTCTCTGTTGTAGAACTGAATGCTCTGGCCAGAATTTAGGGTGTATCACAAACATGTTGCTTTTCATTATTTTTAACCAAGACGTGTTGGCCCTAACTATAAATACATTTTAATACATGACTTTGAAATACATAGGCGTATTTATTTATCTTGGTGCATTTTGCAGAGGAAAGGGACAGGAGATGTGGCCAAACCCTGCTGAACTATGGTAACGGTCCACCGAACAGACACTTTCTTGAAAAACTAGCCAGTTCCCAGACTTTCCACAGTTGTCATTTATCCAGGTCTGTGAGTATGCATGTATGTCTAAAAGAGGGGAAAGAAAAAGAAAGAGAGCCTGTGTACTCTGACTGTGTGTGTGTGTGTGTGTGTGTGTGTGTGTGTGTGTGTGTGTGTGTGTGTGTATGTGTGTGTGTGCCTGTGTGGTTGAAAGAGAGCGAGACTGTGTGTGGATGTAGATGTGTGATTGCTTTCCCCCTGTGTTGTGTGATTAGATTTGTCTCCTTTACCTTCAGGCTTGTTGTTTTTGTCTGCCAGCCAGTATATAAAAGCTATGGGTTTACACACATACACTTTCTCACACACACACACACACACACACACACACACACACACACACACACACACACTAAAGACCCCTGTGGCACAGCAGTGCATAGTCATGGATGGGCGCCAATAATTCATCTATACTACAATATTACTCATGTAGACACACACACACACACACACACACACACACACACACACACACACACATATGGTAAAGCCATTAGTTTCTCTGAGCTGCAGACACCCAAAGCTTTGTAGTAAAAAAAAAACTGCTTTTGTCGAGGATAATAAAAAGGTTTATAGTAATGAAATGTATTAACATTCTTGACCGAAGCTTTTAAAGTTATGAAATACACAAATGCAGCGGTAAATCGGCCTTTATATGCAGGGATGCAGAAAGAAATGTTATCAGGTATTCAATAAAAGCTTGATAAATGATTGCTGAGAAAATACTCCCATATTGTTTTCCTGCTCATATACTTTTAATAAGAATACAGGTATCTGTGGAGCCCAGTAGGTATCAGGAGTAACATTTCTGATCATTTGCACAAACAAATTACTAATTGAAAAAATAATAAACGCTAATATTCTTTAAAATATAAGATAACTCATAACAAAATCCAGCATATCTATTTACTGTTCCTCAGTCCAAAATCAAATAAAAAAGAATAATCCAAGGGGGCATTTAGCTTGTCCATGAACTGATGGCTCTTATTGTTTATTTTGTGCTGGGATATTGTTATATTGTTCAAATGGCGTACAATTTTGAACATTCAATCTTCAAAAAGCATTTGTGATGTTGCACTCATTAATTTACACAAAAAAAAGATGGAAGTTGTGTAAAGAATAGAAAAGAGAACTTGAGAGAGGATTTCGAATACTGCTTACTTTCTCACCTTAGCAAACACATGGTAAATCAATGTATGCATGCTTGCTAAATCATCGGTTTCCAAAAGTCTGAAATATTGTCAGACACAAGATGTTACCCCAGATTCCACCATGAAACGTTCCAGCTGTGCCATGGCTGATTGCGCCTGTTCTAGACAATGCTCGTGATTCCAGAAGTGTCTCCCTGTACACGGCTGGTCTATTTTTTAAATAAAGCAGCACAAAGTAGATCACATTGGCAGGAAACGGAAATGGAATAGAGAATCTGGTCAATTTTCTAAATAAAATGCCCAATGCAGACTGCTGATCATATTTCATGCTACATTAAAATTGTGGCACCAGGCCAGAAGTCAATCAGTCAGAGGCAGGTCGGAGGAGATTTGAAGTGGAGACAGTAATTTTTAAGGACAAAATACATCTCAACAAAGTCGGGCAAGCAAGACGCTCTGAAGATGCACAGCTTCTGAAACGCTCCCCGTACTGACACCTTGAGGCTGTTTTCTTATTTTTTCAAAACGACAGCATTCTGTCAAAAATGCACCATGCAACCACTGCATTGTGCTGACAGGGCTTGGAAAAAAAGGCATGGTCATCCAGCCAAAAAGTTGAGCCTCAATGCAAGTCTAACTCATTCAATGCACTTACTTCACAAGTTGTGCAACAGAAGAAAAAGTGAAGAGTGGTAAAATCGTGTCTCAAACTATCAAATTTCAAACTTGTTGAATTATTTCTTAAACTTCCTAGACCATATTTCATCTTCTCACCAGTGTCTATAGCAACGTGCCCACACTAACGCAACCAATGTTTATGAACGCAGTGCAATTTTTAGGAGTGACTACTTAAATAATGGCATTTGTGCACCAAGCAGACAATAAAGCAGTGCTGAAACAATGTAAAATGTAGCATCAAAACATTATAAGAAACAGTGCTGAGGCTACAAGAACAAATGAAAGTGAACAACTCTCTTTCTAAACAATATCTATTTTAATTAAAATGATTAGATTGGAATAATTGTTGTCTCAGAGGGATGTTATATAGGTTGTGGAGGCAATGTAATGGAAAGTAAATTCAAAGTTTTCCTTCGAATTCTATGACTGATTACTGTTTTAAGCAGGCAATCAGTAATCTGTAATGGATTATACATGGAGGGTAAACTTTCCAAACTTTTCTGCTGGTTCACATGAAAAATTTGTGAAGCAAAAATGGAAATAATTCATTTCAGTACTGTTTGTGTCTTTCACCAGCATCGTTAATATTGCCACCACAACTCTTTCGCTGCAACTTGGTCACAGCTTGTTGATTTTGCAGAGGTACAGTTTGTTTCCAGTCAGTGCTGCCACCACCACCACTGCCACCGCCCTCCCACACACAGATACATAACACACACAGCTGGACAGCAGTCCCCTTGTATTACCCACTGTCATTATGTCAAGACTGTGAGTCAGTGGATGTAGACTACACGATTAAAGGAAAATTCCACCCTCAGGTACTCTTTCGCTCTCAGATATCATCAATCTCCAATGCCCAGTGCATACCAGCAGTTATTTTGTGATTAAGCGTTGCAATTTACTCGTTTGGTGTCCCCACTCCCTCTCAACTTGTCTGCTACTCCAGTTAATGCTTTCCTGCATTTCCCAGAATGACTTTAACCAATCCCCTCAGATCAGAAATGAACTTGTTGCTTTCAGTTGGCTGCGTGTAGGTGGAGAAAGCAGTGGTGAAGGCAGGATTTGTTCCTATCAAGAAAAAGTGAGTCACACTCTTTAGTCAAAATGGGCCTTGAAGCTGCAATACATTATGGACTATCCAGGCAACCATGGGTGGAGAAATTCATACCCAGTTCCTGTTCTTCAGTGGATTTCACTCTTTATGATTGTCGACTGTCAGTATGAAAGTCATAAAGGGAGTCCTTGCTCTGACTAAAGGAATGAATGAAAGAAATCTGACTGTTATGACTGATGTCTTAGCTAGCTGAATAACTATGAGTCATTAAAATTCACTTAGTTGCACTGGAAAATATATCAGCATGATGTTATTCATATTTTCCAAATATGTACTTTTATATACTGTTCGGAGAGGGAAATGTTCCTGATCATTTAATGTCATATTTTCAAACTAATTGACAGATTGACTCATACTCAACCACTCGTCTAATTTTCATCTTCCCAAACTTAAAATCTGAAGACAAGGCCGAAGCCAGGATTTTATAAACACTCATGAGTTGTGGGAATTTGGTCAGGAAGCCAAATTTCAGCCACACGACCCCACCCCTTTAGGAAATTAATTTCATTCATTTAAACTTTTAATGATATCTATAAATAGTATGTCTCTACATTATGGTCTAAATATACAATATGACAATGTCAGTCAAGTGCATTTTTTAAAAGACCTTTAGACCAATTAATATCAAAACCAGCCTTAACGAACACTATAAGATACATCCTGAACTATGCAGCTCTTTTTCTCATTTTATTTCTCTCCAACAGAATAAGAAAAAAAGATCTTGCCTCTACCCAGATAAATCTTTAACATTGGGAATATTGCTTTACTGTATATTACTTAGAGACAGGTAGAGATAATTAATAAGCCCTTTGGAGTTTTTTTTCCCTCTGTCTGCATATTACTTTCCATTGTTTTATACGATGTGTTTAATTTGAACTTGAAAATAAATATTTATAAAACTTATTTGACCAATAAACTACAAGAGTTGGGAGTAGCAAGTTAAGAAAGTGGTCCCAGATGCAAAATAAATTATTCAATTCTTTATGGTAACATTTGCAAATAGTTTTAGGGATGGATTTTTATTACCTCAGTGTCAGGAAGACAGTTATTCCAGTTCTCAGACTGACTAACTTCTAAGGCCAACTAGTTCTTTCATCAATGTACTGCCACCCTGTAGAAGATGAAATCTGATAGCTCATCCTCTGTGCCCAGTTCTACCATCTATACATAAACACTTTTGACAATGCTAGCTTGTACCCTCCACAATAAAATGTAGGTTTAACTGCTACAAATCAACTCATGACTGAATATACTACACAAATTTCCAACCTCCTATCCCTACTGGACACAAGTTTCCTGTGTATTGTCCGTAACAAAGCTATTTGATTCACAGAGTGATGCTTGGAAATTAGTATGAAAATAAAGCTGCCATCACATTGAGAATAATCGCTATGACTTGAAACACTTAAACACAGGGGGATGTTTTCCTCAGGATGTTTTCTCCTTTCCTCTCCTCTCCTCTGCTGTGCTCTCCTTTACTTTCCTCTCCTCTCCTTTCCTTTTTTTCTGCTCAAATGTCAGAAACAATGAGGTTGTGTGATGATTTTATTACTATAACACTCCATAGCAGGAGCAGGATTGTGCGCTCACACACAGACACACATTTTATTCATGTAAAACGAGAACAGCAGGCATGTAACACATGTGGTTCGAATACAGAAAGCCCTCATGTATACAATCAGAAACAGCAGTAAGTGAGCGGCACACACATATGCAAAACCCTACACACACACACACACACACACACACACACACACACGCACATGCACACAGAGGCAGGTATAGTGAATAATAGCAGATTTGTGCGCCTGGCTGGAATATTGAATTTATTATTCCTGTTGTGGAGGCGAGCAGACCGGATACATATAAGGTTGTTATGGCGAGACAGATAGATTTGGAAATATTAGTCATGTAATCCACATTCCAGTAGAAAACCCAACTCCACCTCTCCATTTTTTTTCATTTTACAGCCTGACACTGTTTACCACATGCAGCCCAAAGCGTCTTTTTTAAGATTTGTGGTCAAATGGAACAGTTTCCCTTTGACACAAAAGCGTTTTAATGTTGCAGAACGTGGTGTGAAAGGTTTTCTTGAGTGCCGGGGTCAGATGAATCACTCAGTACACATTGGAGACAGTGGGCCCATGCAAGAACCACTCCTACAGACAGATTCATTGTTGTGGCATATTCGAGTGATTTTAGTAGAATTTGTGGCCAATTTTTGTATTTCAAACCTTCTTTGTGATTCATGTACAGATGTGCACCTTCTCACAAAGAGGTGAAATTATCAATTTACAAGAAGTTTGTGTAGTTAGAAGCAAACCTAAATATAGTATGAGAAATTAAGTATAAGAATACAAAAATGTTAATACAATGCATCTGTATGGATGTAAATTGTTTCTTGAGTAATGGCAGGTCAACTCTAAAGGGTAAGTCAACCCTGCTGCATGATGGGGCAGCAGGGACCTCGCCCTTCTCAAATATATCTTCAAAATGGTCTTGTGTGATCACTAAGAAAGAGTAAATACTGATACATGGTAACAGCACACTGGATGGGAACCTTTGACTATAACCATTGAGGGATATTGGAGCATTTCTCATTCCCTCCCTTGCACCAGTCCAGGAGAGGCAACTGTCTGGCTGCCAGCCCATTTTCCAAGCTGGAGCGTCTTGTAACGTATTGAATTACCGTATATTTTATTTATCTGCTTTTGCATCTGTGAAGAATGGCACTATTCATTGTTGTTGTTCGTCTTGCTGGGCGAAATGGTTCAGCAAATGGTAAAAAGAACGAATGGGCCTGCTGTTTCTGAGACAAATAACTCTCTCCGAGGTGAAAGTACCCTCCATCTCTCTGCTTATTCTGTTTTTTATTCTTAGCTCATCTCTCCGAGGACCGTTTGAGGGTCAGAAGAGGATTTTCAGGGCACTGAGCCGTGGCCTGTTGGTTGTTGCTAATGATGATTTAGAAATTGAAGCTTATTCTTCTGCTGTGCTCCTCAGTAGTCGGGCTGCATAACAGTGGAAGCTAAGTGCCAATAATTCTAAATGTAAACAAATGTGAGTTTTATCTGGTATGACTGCTCAACCTGTGATGAAAACCACATAAACAAATAAAACCGACAAAGTGATATTTTCTGTTGAGCAGAAACTCATAGGAAATTATTTATGGTAAACATTGCATTTACACATGCATAAAATCTCACATGCAAACCCATATCAGGTACAAAAGTGCACACAAACAAATTATGTTGTTTATTTTTTATCTTGCTTTCTGCAACAGACATAAACACAAATAATGACTCATCTATTCTATTACGTACCTTAGTAGTTTACTAAATACTAATTAATTCCTGTATTTAACGTAGTTGAAACAATTAGTAATTTGATCAATTAGTTGCTCAAAAACATTATTAATCATCAACTATATAAATATTGTTTGATGGTTTAAAGCCTCATTATAGAACTTTTTTACCTTTCAAAATAACAGCTTTACTATATTTTGATGTTACACTGACTTGTAATAGAGCGAATGGTGCCTCTGTCATTCCCACTCTGTGTTCTGTATGCCTGTTCTCCTGTAACTTGTAACTTTTAAAGTATAACATCCCTCTGGTTGCTCCGCCTCAACTCTCTGCGACTGAGTAGTAACTGAACAGTAAAGTAACTGCTGCGAAATATAGCTGCAGTTAGCTTAGCCATACTGGCCTGGATGCCTAGCCCCGGGTGCTCAGAGCACCAGGGGAGCGCTGGTGTTTACACTGGTACCACCGGAAGTTTTCAGGCCTGGGACGAGGGGGAATTCTAATGGAGAGCGGCACCGGTGTTGTCCCAGAACCGGAGCCAGGCGAGCGGGCAATGTAACCGCAGCTTCTGGACATAGCTAAGGTGAAGAGACCTCAGAGGATGACCCAGAAAGACGCTGCCAGATAAGAGTAAATCTCAGACATCGAGCTGGCCTTCTCGCTGTCAGACCTGTAAGTAATTTCAGCTGGCTTGCTATGTCTTGTGTTGTTGTGTTGATGTTTGTGTGTTTAAGTCAAGTTTTCCCCTTTTTCAAGCTTCTCAAATTATATTTATGATGGTTTTCTTAGTCCTTTATTAGACCATGCCATTAAAATAAATAAAACAAACATTTCAAGGCGTTACCTTGGGCTCTTGGAAATTCTGATATTTCTACTATTTCCCGACATTTTAAAGATTAAACGATTAATAGATGCAAGTAAGCAAGTAAAATCATCAGATGATTAATTGGTAATTAAAATAATGCGTTAGTCACAGCCCTAATGAGGTCTGTAATGCAAAAATATCACACGTAGAAGAAATTAATTAAACAAACATTCACAGGATTGCTCAAAGACACAGATACACACAGCCTATTGTCATTGATCTACGTCTCCATTACAACGACACATGCACAAAGTCACACACACTCACAGAGAAACACACACACTCACACAATCACACACACACACACACACACACACACACACACACACACACACACACAGAGAGAGACAATACAGCTCATTGCCAATGATGTATGTGTCCAATAGAGACAGTATTGATTAGCACTACACGGCAACAATAGATAGCTTACTGTCAACTGTGAAATATTCTGTTGTTTGTGTGTGTGTGTGTGTGTGTGTGTGTGTGTGTGTGTGTGTGTGTGTGTGTGAGCGAGAAAGAGTGTGTGTGAGAATAGTTTAATGTATAGTTAACTTTGTTTGTGTGTTCTATGTGTCCTCTGTTCACCTCATCCTATAACTATAAATACTGTCTGTAACTGACTCATAGCATCCACACACACACACACACACACACACACACACACACACACACACACACACACACACACAAACAGCCATAACTATAATTTGTGTCTAACTGCATCACCCTGTCCAAGGTAGCAAGATATTTATACACACATTCTCTCAACATACCAAATTAACTGCTCCTACACAACTCTCTGTCTCTCTCTCTAACGCACACAGTCAGCTGTATTATACAGAATAAGTGTGTGTTTGTGTGACTTTGTGTGTGTGTGTGTGTGTGTGTGTGTGTGTGTGTGTGTGTGTGTGTGTGTGTGTGTGTGTGTGTGTGTGTGATGGCTAGTACGGTGCATAAAGCAGGTCGTTACTGGTCACAGGTCTCTTGCTGGCGGCAGAGTTTTTGTCTGAAGGGAGCTTCAGACACCGGCTGGGAGGCTGAGGTTGGGGACAGTTAAAACACCCAGAGCCATTTACAGCATATGTGGGGACATTAAAGGAGATGTCCTCCCCAATATAAAATTCACACACAGTGGAGTATTGTATATTATTCATACACTGTATATACACCAACGGGTAATTATGGGGTGCAGCTGACAGGTGAGTGATGCTGCTCTTTGTCATTTCACCATAGGGAAGCTCTTTTTTATCAATTAGCCTCATCAGTGTTCATCACTCCTGTCAGTTACTGTATTACAATGGCCTTCAGAGACAACACAGCTACTGTATGATGACAACAAACAAACAAAAAATGCAGATGTATGTCTTGTTCCTTGTTTTTTACCAAATGGAGAATGCCATTTTATCGTCCTTTGTTGGGACATCATTCCTGTTAGAACTCAGAAGCAATGTAAGCCCAAAGGATGCATTAGAACAGACTTTGGAACTTGCAGTTTTTTTGTTAGTTACAGACATCCAATTTGTTGGTCGATGTGGTTGATTAAAGGCCTGTGGCTTTAGATCAGAGCACTACACTAATGTACATATTTGGTGAGATCTCTGGTTGATCTTTTTAGAATAGAGTCGAGTGGGGAGAGCAGCACAAGCAGTCAAACAATCATACAAAACACACCTAAAGCAAGACTCAAGTCGTAAAAATCAACAGTTCCCCTCAAGCTTTTTTGTATAGGTCTTTGGAGATGAATGTAAATTAAATGTAAAATCAAAAGTCAGGTTAGGTCAAGTCAAAGGCTGCACACACCCATGGTTCAACCCCTTTCGCTTATTTTGCCTGATTATTCCACTTCTTAGGACTGTGTGGGTGTGACTGATTGGCATTTAACTAATGGTGTGGTCAGATCAGATGTTGCCTGGCAAAAATTACATAGTGAGGGATAAAAAAGTTGGATGGGAAATAGTGTGGGTTGTCATATAGGGCTTTTCCATTAGAACTTTTGGCCTTGCTGAGTCAAACCATGCCGCGTTGATTTGCATTTACATTACCAGTTTAAATGCACCGAGTTGCGCCGCGCAGAGCTGGACCTTCTCCGGAGTAGGGCCAAAGCCTCCAAGCAGACTGCAGTGACATCCAACCTGTGATAACCACCGCTCTACCCATCAAAAGACATGCATGTTACTCAAGTGTTCAGCTCTCAGCACCTCTGTGGGGACTAAATTGAAACTTTCCACCCTAAACACTGATTGACATCTCCCTCACTTTCCTGTTATTAAGGGATAAGTTACAGTTTGTTCCTTTTTATTAGTTCATTGTTAAGTTTAGCAACCTCAAAGTCAAGTCTAATCAGAATAACTGAAAACACCTGTGTGGCTGTGCGGGGCCTTTAAACCTTTATGCCAAAAAGACTTCCCATTGAAATACAATGCTGAAACATTCAGAATTTAATACAAATAGTAGAATCTATTCTGTTGGGATGAATTGAATATAGCATCCTCTTTTTGACATGAACATTGAGGGCTTAGACAAAACAGACTTTTGACAACCTCAACATTTATTGGAATCTGTAAAAAATCTTTTACATCTGACATCTGGACAACAGGGAACTGTGAGAATTTTCCTCTTTTGGTGCTCTGAAGCTGTATATAAATGCCTCTGGGGAGCAAGCTCCAGGTCAAGAAGCCTCCCTGAGGCGCTGGTGCGGTCTGTGCTCAAGGTAAGGGTGGATTAAATGATCCCTGACATTTTGCAATATGTAGCAGGGGAATCAAGATGAGAAATCCAATGTGATCCAACTCACTGATATGTCAACACCCGACAGCACAGGAAGGTTTGCCTCCCAGCTGCAGGTAAGCTACTCTGACCTTTGACATCTGTCCATGGAAAGGGGACAAAAATGTTGAGTTTCATTCAGAAGGATAACTTCAGTATCACATTATGTTACTCACTATCCAATGATCTTAGCTCATTCAAGAGTTGCGAACATAAGCAACTCTCTCTTGAAGCCCGGAAACAGCAGAACAAGGCTATCTTTATTTTATTATGCCATCAGGACATAAATCCCCAAGCTGCGAGACAAATCCTTAAGCTGCTTCAGTGATGGTGAAAAGCAAGCAGAGTTTGTGGTCACAGTGGCAGCACCCACTGTGATTTTCCGGGGATACAGGCACATTTTTCTGGTTCACACCTGTTGGCTCTACAATGACATTACGCTCAATCGTGGATACCAAAGTAACTCCAGGTGATAGAGTTGGTATATAAAAATGTACAAATACTGATGTCTAAGAGACATTTTTTCAGTTTTATTCTCACAACACAACTGTCAGGAGTTGTCATACAGGTATAACTCTGGTATTTATACTAAAATCTTCAAACATGACATTGGAACTTATCAGTGTCCTTGGTATGTCTAGTTTGTTACTTTACAACTTTGTTTACGTAAAGGAAAACATGCTACTTTTATTGATAGAACCATTCAGAAACTTTCTTTTATTCTGGGGAAGAAGACAGAGAAGAAAGAGACTGCGCTTGGTGTGTCCACTAAATCAGACTTTGAGGGAACAGAGAGAATACATCATCATTTTAATGGATAGGACGGGGGGGAAAAAAAGAAAAATGGGACTTGTTGTTTGAAGATGTCAGCAAGTTGTTTTATATGCTATGCTTAGATTCCTCGACTAAAACAGCGATTCCCAACTCAGTAGGCCCTTTTTACTGCACACATTTTAATTTGTCATAGTAGGAGAAGCAGAGGTGTTAGTAATAACATTAACGACGGCTCTGTTCTATTCAACTGTCCCAGAAAGCCATGACAGTGTGACAGTGAGCCAGCATGCACGGTACCCTGAAACTGAAGCAGCTAAATGGAATACATCCATCATTTTATTTTATTATTTACACCTATGCTTCTCTTACATGTCGAAATGTCTCTTGTGAAAAAGGCCAGTGGCAATGGCAGAACACTTTATCAAGTTTGACCGATGAAAATGCAAAAAAGCAGTGACATGCTGATATCATAAGAGGAAACAGGTGTGCTTCTCCTGCACTGAATTACAGATGAGTGTGCTGCTTCAAAAATATATGCTTGTATTTAGCAAATTAGTGGCACTCTAATCATTATGAGAACGTGTGATCATACAGCTAATTGCAGCTAATGGACTGATGTTTAGGTGTGAAGCCTTAATAAGATCAAAACATGAGGTGATTTTTATTTATTTTTTTATGATTAGGATGCTGCATTTTTTTCAAAATATATTTTGGGGACAACAAACAATCAAATACGTGTGACTGTAACCTGACAGCTGTGAGACACTGTCAATGAACAGGATTTTTTGTATTTTTCCATCACTTGATTTGGCTGATACTTGTTTTTTTGAGTGCAAAACCATTGGAGATAAGGGTTTGGGGAGAAAACACATAGGTTAAACGTTAGTTCACACTATGGTGGCACCGCTATGAAGCATCCATGTCGTACATCACCTTATCTGACATCATTAGCAGGTGGCTAGGAATACAGAAATAATGACTTTTTGTTGAATACAGAATACAGTATAAAGTATTTCTAAGAATAACAAAAGCTTTTCTGTGTATTTTTTTACCCTAAGGCCAAGAAAGATGTTTGAAATTAATTGAATACAACTAAATTAAACTAAATTGAATTGAGCTGATAGATTAAATAGAGAAATGATGAGGAACACATAGAACAGAAAAGACAAAATGACAAAAAATAGAGAAATGGAGAGGGACAATATGACGAACAGTGCAGTTGAGTAAAATGGTAACTGTAAATGTGATTGTTCTCAATTGATCAAAAGAAATGGATTTTTCTATGTTATTAATTATTCAAAAAAGTCGTTAGCAATTCATGAATAGGAGACAAAGTGGTTTTATTCTGGAGATATGAAACCTGACTGTTCAAGGTTTGCAAAGGAATTTTACTGGGTTTTTTTCCCCTCTCAGTCTTTTTCATTTTCTCCCTCACAACTTCACAGAAGTTGACTGTTGATAAAGAGCTTGCATTCTATATATATATTTCACTTTCAATGAAATACTTGAACAACGATTCGAGGAACATTTTCATACTTTTCTGAGTCTTCTCATACTCTCCCCTCTCAGTTAATGTTTCAATTTTTCCACAATTTTTACCTTTTTTCTCTTCCTCCAATCTTTTTCTACACTGATTTCATTTTTTATTATCTCGCCTTTTGTCTTTTTGTCTTTCAGGTGTTTCATCTCCAGTTTAGTTTGACAATTACGGAATTACCAAAAAGAAAAACAAGGGTAGGAGAATACTTGGAAAAGAAGAGGAAAAACTGAACGTAATTGAACAACTTGTATTATGCTTTGCTTGCTTTGTGTGGGACAATCTTTCCCCACTGCCTACTGAGAGGCACAGATAAATAAACTAAACCGTATCAAATGAATTCAATTCATTTGGTTTAGCTTATTTATCTGTGCAGAGGCAAGATTTCAGCTGCACATGTGAGCTGACATTACGTGATGGTGAAAAACATTTTAATTTCCTTCAAAGCAGTCCCGGTATCAAAGTCAAATGTTGTCCCAATCTCAAGGAAATGTGGAGTTTAAAATGGAGAACACATACACTCGTGCTGTTTCTTTCTTTATTTCTCATTTACTCTCAGAATTTCCTTCCCCTTCTGCCATCATCTAACTCGTGAGTTTTCACCATCAATTATCTATTCATTCTTTCTTTGTTTTGCATGCAAACATAGCTGTTATTTGAGAAGACTTTACCGTGAATAGTAATAAGATTTTGATGCATCAGTTAAAAGGAGGAGCTATGAGAGAGAGAAGACTAGACTAGACTAAATTGTAAACGTAGCGATTCAACAGATACTGAGAATCAAGTTTAAAAGGTTTAATGAGGAAGACAACTTGATTACTCTAAGCCATGTCTCTTATCTCTCTGCCTCTTACTCTTTCAAAAATTCTCCCATTTCCCACTCAGTATTTTCACTCTGTGTCATAAAAAAAATGTGTTCAATACAACTATTTCGCATAAGCAAATAAATTTTATAGGATATCTAATGACTAACCTTTATAACTTTTTATAAATCTTCTTATTGGGTTGCAAACTGTATAAAGTGTCTGTAGTAAAACACCCTGAATATCCCCAACCCTCACTTCCCCCCCCCCCCCATTGGGAAAGAAAGGAGAATTACTCAAAAAAAAATAAAAAAAAAAAAAAACAATCAATTTATAAAGAGGGGGGGGGGGGTTTTAAACCCACCAAACCAAAAAACCCCACCTCCCCCTTCCCTCCTCTTTTTAAAAAAAAAAAAAACAAAATAAACCCTAAAACCCCAACCTGTAACACACCCAAAACCCCCCCTGCCAATAAAAAAAAAAAACCAAAAACAAAAAAAAAAAAAAAAAAAAAAAAAAAAAAAAAAAAAAAAAAAAAAAAAGAAAAAAAAAGAAAAAAAATAATTAAAAAAATTTAAAAAAAAAAAAAAAAAAAAAAAAAAAAAAAAAAAAAAAAAAAACCAAAAAAAAAAAAAAAAAAAAAAAAAAAAAAAAAAAAAACAAAAAAAAAAAAAAAAAATTAAAAAAAAAAAAAAAAAAAAAAAAAAAAAAAAAAAAAAAAAAAAAAAAAAAAAAAAAAAAAAAAACCAAAAAAAAAAAAAAAAAAAAAAAAAGGTTAATTTGAAACAATTAAAACTATTGACTTGTAGTGGCATGAGGATTTTTGTGCTAGAAACAAGTGGCGGTGGGCTTATGGGTGGGCTAAATGGTGATGCTGCTACACTGACGTTATTCAACCTAGCATTTGGTTAAGCATTTTTTTTGCGTCAAGGGTTTATATCCCCATTTTATATGAGTGGAGACAATTGAACCTGAGTAATTACTGAGGTGCTGCTGATGTGCAAGCAGCAGTCTGGGGAAGTTATTAAGCAGCAATATAAACAACAGACTGATCAACATTCTTAATGAGCACGTCTTGAGTACAAATCTGCCCAGTTGCACAATTGACCATGTCTAAACCACACACCCTTATTAGCAAAGACATTTTTGGGTTAATTGTTCAGATTAGAGAAGAAAGAAAAAAAAAAGAAGCATTTGATTTATTTTGTATGTTGTATGTTGTACTGTAAATACAAATACTAAAGAAGAAAGTGTTCATCATTGTCTCCAATGAGTGTTTGAATAAATGAGTTACCAGTGCAGTTAGACCAATCTAAAACCCCTTTCCTTTTGAAGCCTCTGTCTCTTGGAGTGAAAATCCTGTTCCATGCAGATAACCAAGTGTTGGTGTCCTCCACGCATCAAAGAGAGAGATTGCCGACTGAATCTGCTGGAGCACAGGCAGCTAGAATGGGGCCTCAGCAGCAAATCCCAACAAACAGCAATAGCTGCAAGAGTGTACTATGGAGAGTGCAGATCTCAGACAGGTGTGTGTTGACCGCTACTTAGGTAATTAAGTGAGAATTGCAAACTATACCCATTGTTATGACACTTGCGGCCCCTACTGGCTGGTTAACAGCAGTGAGGAGTCAATGACGGTATTAAACATAGCAGTCAATAAAATAGTTTTTCAAAAACTGTAAATCACCACAAGAGGTCCTTGGGCATGCTGTCGTAAATGTGCACAAAAAATATGAGGCTGATGGGTCCAGTAGTATGCGAGATCACACAGACACGCGGCTGCACACGAATGACGAACTAAAATGATGATCTGAGACACGAGTTAATTTCAGGTGGCCTACTGTACAATGCCGGCCTTGAGCTCTAAGTGAGCAACACTCACCTTGGTCTAACAATCAGGACGTCAGGGGGTTACTTACAGCATGGCAGTAAATACATGAAGAGTAAAGGCTCATAGCTCATAAAGAAAGTTTAGTACAAGTTCTGTGCTGATCTGTATCACCCACAGCAGGGTTTTCTATAATGCACCACCATGACTATGACTCTTCATCCTTCAGCTCTCTTTCTGTGTGTGTATTTATACAGTGCGTCTGAGAGGGCATATACCTACAGGCAGCAGGTATTTACATATACAAATCACTTACAGGATGTACAGTTGCAAGGGTGTGTGTGTCATGCAGTATGTGTGTGGAGGTCATTCAAGTTTTGAGCAGATTGCCAGTGAATTTATCTACTGCTCTGTCACCTTGCTGCCTTGACCCAGAATTTACAACTTTATGGCCTTGGGCTGTCTATGTGTGTGTGTGTGTGTGTGTGTGTGTGTGTGTGTGTGGGTGTGGGTGTGTGTGTGTGTGTGTGTGTGTGTCCAGTTCACCTCCCCTAGGAAAGAGTTGTGTGCATGTTTTTCTCCATCTTCACAAGATAAAATGCTGCACCCCTTTTGAGATTTAGGGGTTAGGGTTACAATGAGGGTTCGGTAAAGATAAAGGATGGTTACGGTTAAGGTTAAAGGCTGGGGAATTAATGTTAGAGAACGTCCTCATATGGGCAGAAAAGCATTAGAAATGTTTTGAAAACATTGTGTGTGTGTGTGTCTAGGGGGTCTCTAGAAGAAGAAGAGGCAGTATTTGAAATGGAAATTAAATGAGAAGACAGATGGAGAAAGCGAGAGGGGGTAAAGTGAGGGAGAAAGGAGGGAAAAAAAGTTGTTGAAAACTTTGAATCAGATAATAAAATTCAGCTATATAGCATTTTTATAAATTATTCGCAGAAAGAGAGCTACAGGGAAGGAGGGCAGGAGACAAACAAAGCGCGGTAGGAGAGAATAAGAGAGAAGGATACATGCTTGCATAGATATGGTGCAACACCTTACACTAAAAGACAAGCAAGCATGACACTCCACAAGTATGATGCAGCGTTGCCTGTATGCCTGAAATAAATATCTTAAAAATCAGCAGGTGGATTTTTACTGTGAAGCTAACTTTCTAACCTCTCTGAACAGTTACAGTGAACTGACAGTGGGGTTACAAACTTTTTAGGGTTTTTATGATGTTGTGAGTTTCCCACTACATATAGGAAAAATCTTCAAGCTCCTCTGGCATGGTTTGTGGATGTCTGGTGCTAGAGTAATGCTCATGTGACTTTAGAGCCAGGTGTACACTAAGACAAAAATCTAATGTAGAAAATGAGTTAAAATGGTTGGATACATAGAGGTAAATTATGTAAATTGGTTGATGATGTAAAGTCAGGGAATCCCACACCTAAAAAATACGACACCACACAATGAGGTAGAGCGAGGCGTCCACTAATCAGAAGGTTGGCGGTTCAACCCCGGCTCTTCCCGCTGCATGTCAAAGTGTCCTTGGGCAAGATACTGAACGTGAAAGGGCTCCAGATGCTGTGCATCGGTGTATGAATGTGGATGAATAAGTTAGTTTCTGTTTGTGATGGTTTTTGCCTTCACTGTATGAATGTGTGTGAATGGGAGAATATGACATGTAGTGTGAAAGCAATTTGAGTGGTCGGAAAACTAGAAAGGTGCTGTGTAAGTACAGTTAATTAAACATTTACAACAAGTTTTAGTTGCATTCACATGGATTCAGGCAGATGGTGGACAGCAGACAGACAACACCTTCTGCACAGCATGGGAAAAACAAACGGCAGGGCATCAAAATCAAATATGTATGATAATATTTTGCTATGCTGGTGTAAATGTATTAAATAAAAATATTATTGCTTAAGGAAACTGGACAATGCACTAAATAATACAAAATTTAAAAGAATATTTATAATGCACCTTCCATTAAAAGAGAAATCTCCAAGTGCTGCAATTAAAAAGCATAATAAACATGAGAAGCAAAGAAATTTTGACTATAAATAAATTCAAATACAAAAGTAATAAAAAGTAGCATTAGTAAGTGGCTGGGAGCCCATAACACAACAGAAAAAGTAAGAAAGTATTGAGACCTTTTCTGAGAAATCCAATGTTTGGAGAGAAAAAAATAGTGAAGGCGCGTTTGATGGCTGGGGGGCAACTAAGCTGTAGGTACAATCTGCTATAGTACAGAGCTCAGTGCTCGAGGTGCAAAGGGTCAAAAAGTCATCACATCTGAGTTTGTAGAGTTTGGGAGTTTTAGGGTGAGCTGTTCTTTCAGGTAGGCTGTGCATTTATATAGAAACACAGATGAGTCAGACAAGAATTTCAAACTCTGAGGAAACTGTGTAGGAAGGGACTAAAATGATGTTTTTCTGCTCTGACCTGAGCATTGTTCTCATTGTGTTGGAGTTTCTAGACTCCAGACATGAATCCCAAAGAAGAGAGAAAAGTGCCATGCAATGGTCCAACCTTGGAACAGCTTCCTTTTTGCTTCTTCTGAAAGCTAAGTGAAAACTACTGTGTACTTTAAACTATTAAAAGACAGTAGAGCTTAACACAGCACAACAGAGCACAACATTCATATCAGATTTTAAAACATCCTGAACTATTTTCCTTTGACGTGTAATGGCCTTACCAACAGCTGCTACATTTTTTCCTATCCTTCTCCATTTTCCACATTCCACTTTTCATCCAACCATTTTGGATAAGTATTACTCATCATTTCAATATTGAATGATTATAGCAATTAAATTCACAATGCAGCACAAACACAGAGATGGCCTGAGGACCAATGACACTGCATGAAAGAGCAACAGAAAAGGGAGAGAAATGGAGTGCCACATAAAAAAGGAAGAGGAAGAAGAGGAAAGGCAAAAATAGCAGGGGAACAGTACAGAATGAAGATGAAGGATGAAACCTTGATACTACATTTGATTATTTCTGTCTATACAGTTTTTTAGGTGGGTGTAGGTTCTTGTGTGCACAGTGTGCCTCAGTGTATGATAAAAAGCAGATAGCGGTCTTGTATTTGTCAACCACGTTTCCTGACATCTTTCAGGACGCTGTGAATTTCAAGCATTGCCTTCAATATTTCATAAGCTCATTTACATCAGTTCAAAAACACGTGGACCTCTGCTTTTGCATTTTGATGTGCTGCAGTGTTCTTTGAAAATGGATTCATTTTACTTTTCTTCACAAAAACTTATTTGCTATTCAAATGAGGAAGAAATTACAGAACGGCATTGAAAAACAGAGACTGTATTTGGATCAGTAATAAGCAAAATCTAAAGGGTTTTAAAGTAAACATAAATCTTTGCCCATCCAATAATATTTGTCAAAGTAATAAGGGTGTAATTTCAGCCAGATTTCCGCCCAAACTTCCAACATTGACTTACATAGTGAAACTGGAGCCAATATTTGCAGCCCTCATTTGGCCCTGCTGTGATTTAAATGTAGGATGTGTGAAATGAGATCATGTGCTTGCTGACAACACGTTGCACTGAGAGTAATTTTGGCATCCAACTAAAGGTTTTATTAAACTGGAGTAAAAAGGAAAGCTAAAGAACACTATACTGTAATCCTATGATCAATTAAAATTAAAATGACTTCTATTTGCCTCTTCTCATAGAGAGTAATGAATAAATACAACACACATATGTAGATCCAAGCATGGGAATACCAACCCTTCTAACTAAATTGCTTTCAATATTGATTAATCAGATTATTACTATCTCGATGAATAACATTAATATTATTATTAAATAATATGTTATGGTCTATAAAATGTCAAAAAATGATTAAAATCAAAATCATAAAACAAAACTCTAAAGCCCTAGGAGATGTCTATAAACTGATTGTTTTGTACAATCAAAAATCCCAAACTTTCAACTTACTATCACATAACACAAAGAAAAGCAAAAAATCCCCACAAATGAGAAGCTGGCAAAAAGGTTTGCATTTCACGCTTGAAATTGGATATTTAATAAATTATAACAACTTCTGTAGATTAGTTTTATGTTGATTGACTAATAGTTTTAACTCCAACATGAATTAACAATCTAACTAAAACAGCTTCAATTGAATAATTAGAGAAATGAATAAGTAAAAAGTTAGCAAATATATACCTGCACATCTGTGAGCTTATAACACCCCTTATTACATACATTACATTTTGTAAAAAGAAACAGACATATACTGGTAATTACAGTGGTGGGTATGACCTTATCAAAATACATTTAAGGAAAAACAGCATTAACTCAGGCTTTGTTCCCCATAAAATACCCTTTATCCATCAAATTCCTATTAATTTAACGCTATTTACTACAACACAGTGTGAATTTCAGTCAGCCTGTAAAGATGACTAACTGTTGCTCAGCAAACACAAAGATGAGTAACGTGAGGGTCGTGGGTTTGCCTGCAGTGATTGGCTCAAAGCCAGCGGCTCCTGGCATCAACAACAGAGCTAGCAGAAGTGTTGATGAGGTTTTCTGTGGGAGCATCAACAGGTGGCAGGACGCCCGTTCGGTAGCAGCTCTGTGCAGCCGAGGAAAGCAAGTTCAAAGTCTGACTGTTGTCTATCTGTCTGCATGTCAAACCCAGAGGAGTTGCAAGTCTCAGCTCAGTGTCCAAAATTAAGCCTTACTCCTATGGCCCATGACACACTGACACAAACAGACACACACACCACTGACACTCTCCAGACCCCAGAGTGGGCGCACTTTGACAGAAGAAACTAGTGCCAAAGAATCACTGCGTGTGTGTGTGTGTGAATTTTGTTATTTCTATATCAAAGAGTAATACAAAGAGAGAATGACAGCTAGATTCACACAGGGAAACAGTGAGTATAAACAGAGAAAAAAATTAAATAAATGTGAATCCCTTTGGAGCAGATAGTTTGACATTCTTTATTTTTTCTTTACCATCAAACACACATGCGAATGCAGCATTCCCTTGCTGACTGTCCAGTACCCTTCACCCTATATTGCTCGATGCTCCCTGCATGGTATAGTGACAATTTATCTACAGAAAGTAGCAGTGGGTGTGTGTCTAATGCTCTTTGCGATTGGGATCATTTATCCGTGTGTGTGTGTGTGTGTGTGTGTGTGTATGTATGTGTATGTTTGCACTTTTTGTGTAACATGGGCTGTGGACAATTCATCTACATTAGCAAGAGATTAACCTGCTCACCTAACACATCCATCACTCGCGCACACACACACACACACACACACACACACAC